>NW_020711304.1:0-3047 GCF_002925995.2 Terrapene triunguis | reverse complement strand
TGAGCACTGATCTGCACACCCTGGTTGTTATTGTTGAGTCACTCATGAGCACTGATCTGCACACTCTGGTTTGTTTTTGTAGGGTCACTTGTGAGCACTGATCTGCACACTCTGGTTTGTTATTGTAGGGTCACTTGTGAGCACTGATCAGCACACTCTGGTTGTTATTGTAGGGTTGCTCATGCGCACTGACCAGCTCCCACCAGTTTGCTGTAGTGTGAGACGTCATAACACTTCCCAGCATGCTCCAGCCCAGCCATTCGCACTGAAGAGACGCTGTTTTCATTCCTTTTCCCTCAATGCCCACAGAGCCAGCCCGGTAATGACACCATCCCCATCCTGTTATCCCGTCCCTGGTGGCAGGCAGTTTATGGGCGTTTGGAGCCCTCCCCGATGCCAGAAGCAGGCAGCCGGGGGGACGAGTTCTGTGGCTTTGGGCAACACAAAGGCCAGCGGTGTTGGTGCATTGGTGACACCGCCGACAATCACTTCCCATAGGACAGGGACAGGAAAAGCCCAGTGACCTCGACCCCCGCGGAGCTGGCTGAGACCAAGGCAGCACTGTTCATTGCGAGTCGAGTTGGCCTCTGCAGCCCGTCTCCCTGGGTGAAGCAGGGCACTGCCCCTTCAGAACCTGCCTGGGGGAGACCAGCTAGGAATCCCCACGGAGGGGCAGGGAAGGGGGGTTGTAAGCTCAGCAGGGGGCGTGCTCCCTTCTGGGCCAGTGCTGATCCCCAAGGGGTGCTGTGCAGTAGGATGGCTGGCTTGAGACACCCTTGCTCCATCAGTGCTGACCTCGGTGCCCCGGCTGGGCGCTAGACGGTTCTGCCTGACAGGTGGCAGCATAGCCTTACGGAAGGCCACAACCCTGCAGTGTCATGATCTCTGGCCTTCAGGCTCGGCCGGACCCATGTGCGATTTGCGGGAGCCGGGGGAGAGCCGCTGATTGACAGCAGCCGGGGATCCTCTCGTGCGGCTGAGGCTGTTTTCCAGGGTGGAGCGGGCACTGGGGTGTGAATGTGAACGTCTTCACTTGCAATCACGCCCTCAGCTCTGTCCTGGGCACCCCCCTGCCCTGGATGCTAGCGCTGCTCGGGCAGGCCGATCTGTGCTTCACCCGCTCTGGGCTCTCCTTGCCCCAGCTGGACGTGACTCACGAGCGCTCAGGGACTGGAAGTTGCTGCCGACGGCAGACGTCTCTTTTGCTCAGGTACTTACTGGGCAGGTTGCCCTGCACGTGCCCAGCCGGCCCAGTCCCACCTTGTTGGCACCAGTGGAGCTGACACCAGCCCCAGGCTGCCTGCAGGTTCTTTTTGCTCGAGTGCTGGGCTGCTAGGAATGAAACCATGTAACAAGGATTATTATCAAAGGCTCTTGCCCCAGGGGCGGGGAGGGTGTGTGTGTCAGCACTGAAAGGTGCCCGAGGCAATTGGAAAGTGGATTCCCTTGTCCCCGCACGTGTGGTGCTGCAGTCGGTCAGGTGCACCGTGGGGTTGGCTTATTTCCGCCAATTAATGGAAGCGTCAAGTGTTAACGGCTGCTGGAAGGCAGGTACCGTGCTACATGGGACCACCGGGCTGATCTGATATGGACAGGAAGCAGAGTACGCTGGACTGCATCGACTACGGGTTCGATCGGGCTGACTAACCACCGTTGCGTGTTTTTGTAGGCATCTTGGCCAAGACACTAGGCTCTTGGCCACCTGGAAGCAGACCCAGAGTGGGCTCAGAGGGGTAGCCACTGGGGATCCAGGGTTTGCCCCAAAGAGATGCCTTGACACCTGGCAACGCTCTGGCCTCTTTGGCCTATGGAGATATCTGAAGGCCTGTCTGCAGACACGTAGGTCCTGTTCTCACCAGCCCAGAGCGCTGCACTTGATCAATTCCTCGCCGTTGTGGGGGCCTCGGGGGTTGGTTTAACTCAGTCCCCCCTGTTCTCCGCCTGTGGCACACTATAGTTGAGTCTCCTGAGGGCTGTGATACTTTGGTCTCATCCGGGTAGTCGGGCTTGGGTGGTGTCTGGTGGCCCGTAATATGGAGGTGAGACTGGACAATCTGACCGCAGACTCTCAGATGATATGACTAAGGGCTGACCGGGGCACGGGGGGAGAGAGGAGGCGTGATGGGATAGGTAGCGTTTCTCAGTGGTCCTTGTTATTCCCAGACCAGTTTGCCCCTAGGAGAACTAATGGGGCAGTACCAGCTCAGTGCCACGAGCACGGGGGCTTGCAGCCTGTTAGGCCAGGATCTCCTGGCCCCTCGCTGTCGGACGGGGCTGCTTGTGGCCTTCAAGTCCCTGAGTCCCAGGCCATGAGGAACCTGATCTGGTTACAGCCCAGGGACGCTTCCCAGCTGGGATGGCCACAGAGGCAGATCCCACATGGGGCTTCCTGTTAGAGCTGGGCAAAAAAACCCCAAAAAACGGCAAAAAATCCAAACACGGCGACACAAACGTTTCACAAATTCGCGCCGGTTTCATTGAGGGATAGCTCAGTGGTTTGAGCATTGGCCTGCTAAACCCAGGGTTGTGAGTTCAATCCTTGAGGGGGCCACTTAGGGATCTGGGGCAAAAATCTGTCTGGGAATTGGTCCTGCTTTGAGCAGGGGGTTGGACTAGATGACCTCCTGAGGTCCCTTCCAACCTTGATATTCTATGATTTCTAAACACCCCCGCCCTCCCCGCCTCAAAACCCCAACAGAATCAACCTCCCTCCAAAAAATTCCGAAAGAGGCCGGCCATTTTGATTTGCTTGACCTTCTCTTTTGAAATGGATTTCAATTTTATTTTTCAAACATTAAAAAAAGCCGCTGGATAGACTCCTAGATTCCGAGCCCAGAGGGGACCACGGTGATCGTTTCGTCTGCCCTCCTGGCTAACACAGTCCAGAGACCTGCCCTGAAAGAATTCCTAATAAACGGCTCAAAACTCAACACGCACCATTTCATTCAGGGTTGTACAAAATGCTTCGTTTGGCCTGAAGCTATTTTTTCCCCGACTTTCCGATTTGCCAAAAAAATGGTGTGAAAAAAAAATCTCGTTTTCACATT
>NW_020711303.1:0-3948 GCF_002925995.2 Terrapene triunguis | reverse complement strand
ATTCAGTGCAAACAAAGTTGGAGAGTCCAGGCAATTCTTGGGCTAATCATAGTTAACTTCCCTAATGAAAAACCTCAGAAAAGACCTTTTGACTTCTTTGTGTGGATTTGCCGACCATAGCACGACAATTTCTAATTTTCTCTGGACAAAAGGATTGCATGTTTTTCAAAAAGCAATGTAAGAAGCAGCAGCTGGTTTGTGGCTGGCAGTAAGAGTGGGGAGCCAAATGATTTTCACAGCATTTGGGCAGCAACACCCCTCTTCTTCCTCCAAGATCAAATACACTGCAAGATTTACCACAACCCACCACACACTGAGGATAAGAAAGAATCATCACTTTGCTGTGCTTTGATTTTGCAAAATTTAAATGACTGGTTTGGGTGTTGCTAATTCAACTGGATTGAACTCAGGTACCATTTTCAATCAATTCCCTTAAGCATCTGCAAGTTCAGAACAATAAAACATGGTCACAACTGGAGCTGGTTTTGATTTTCTTAAACCTAAACTAAGGATTGGTTTGAATCCAAGCCCCATTTATTCAAATTTTCACATTTGAGAGGGCTTGACATTAATGGGTCCTTATCCCTTATATTTACATATGATTGTATGAGTGAAGTCTTGGCCACTGTAGACCAACTGACTAAAATGGTGCATTTCATCCTCTGTGACTGCCTACCTTCTGCTGAAACAATGGCTCACTTCCTGATGGTGCACATTATCCATTACCTATGGCTTCTGAACCATATCACTTTGGACCAAAACCTGCAGTTTGTCTCATACTTTTGGCATGATATTCTCCAGTTATTGGACATCCGCACTTTTCCCTTCTCTGCGTATCACAGCCAGCCAGATGGGCAGACAGAGAGCGTAAATCAGTACTAGAGCAATATCTAAGGTGCTTTGTCAACTACCATCAAGATCTATGGTTCTCCCTCCTGCTTTATGCCGAGTTCTCATACAACTACACTGATCATGCCGCCACGTGGAAGAGGTCCTTTTTTGCAAATTACAAGTTCCACCCTCACTTCCACCTAGCCTTGCCAGCAGCTTCCCCTAACCTAGCAACCGTCAACTGGATCCAATGAATTCATCATCTCCAGGAGGACCTTAAGAGCCACTTTGAAAACACAAAAAAGGACTACAAGCAGTATTCAGACTGTCAATGCCAAGAAAGCCCATCTCTGATAGTGGGCCAAAAGGTTTAGCTTGCAGCAAAATACCTCCATAGAAACAGGTCATCCCACAAGCTAGGACACCAGTTCCTCAGACCATTCCAGATTTCTCAGCAAATCAACCCTGTCACCTTCAAATTGCAGCTCCCGCCATCCCTTAAGATACATCCTGTTTTCCATGTATCCCTCTTGAAACCTTCTATGGAGAACCCCTTTCCCAACAGCTACCCCCGCCAGTCCAGGCCCAAGTGCATGAGAAATATATAGTCTGTACGATCCTCAATTCTAAACTCCAGAGGGGGAAGACAGTACTAACTCTTTGATTTTCAGGGCTGTGGACCTGAAGCACACTCCTGGGAACCAGCTGCCCACATCCATGCCCCTGACCTGGTAAAAAGAGTTCATAAAACCATAGGGTTGGAAGGGACCTCAGAAGGTCATCAAGTCCAATCCCCTGCTCAAAGCAGGACCAATCCCCAGACAGATTTTTACCCCAGTTCCCTAAATGGCCCCTTCAAGGATTGAACTCACAACGCTGGGTTTAGCAGGCCAATGCTCAAACCACTGAGCTATCCCTCCCCCTGTAAAAACACACCAGGTCTGGCAGCAACCCAGAGGAAGGGCAATAACAAAAAGATCCTTGGGAAGGGAACCCAAGTGTGTGGAGCCCAGGAGAGCTGACATTCCCATATTGCTACCAGGAGGCTATGCAGAGCAACATCCAAGGAACACTGTAGCGATTAGGTGCTGCAGGAAGTACTGCCCAAAGGGTCCAGAGTGACAGCACCCTGTGGCCTTCTGATTGGCCCATGTTCACTATTTAAAACTGGAGGGTAATCCAGGAAGTAGTCTGGGCAACCACACACACTTCTGGCCTGATGTGACTCCAGACCTCACCTTACTTTCTGATCTCCAGTCTCATATCAATGCAACCAGGAAGATGTACTAACAGGATTTTCAGGGATTAGCATCATAGCTGAGTCTATTCTAGTGTACAAATACAGAGAGAGCATGGTGAAAGCTGTGGCAGATCACAACCACAACCTCATCTGTCTGCTAAAAAGAGCCATGGAAATAAATCTAAAACTGAATAAAAACAAAACAAAATGAAATTCCAATTGACTGCAATCTTGGACATGAGACACTCCCTGAGCTCCCAAGGGCTACAGCCTGACCACCAAAAGATAAAAGCAATACTGCAGTTGTGCACACCTGAAGATATAAAATCAGTTCAGAAACTAGATTTGTAAACTATCTGACAAAAATTCTTCCAAGCATCTTTCTACTGACCCCTGAGGTGACTAAAGGACAGAGGTGCAGTATGTATATGGCTTCCTCTTCATGATGTAGCTATCATACATATCAAAGATCTGTGACTAATTATTTCATCATAAAATACTGCAATGCCAATGAAGAGGCAACTATGTAGTGGGAAGCCAGTGAGATGGGACCTGGGGCATAACTCGAACAAAAGGGACAGCAGGTAGCTTTCACATCAAGGCCATTATCACTAACAGAATAAAGATATGTTCAAATTGAAATTGAATTTCTTGTAATTGTGCTCACTTGTGAAAAATTCAACCAGTATGCAGAAGCACTGGAAAACTTTTGAGTATAATGTAACCATAAGCCACTAGCGAACACTTTTTTTTAAAAGCCACGGCTAGCTGACCCAAAACACTATCAGCTACTGAAGCTGCAATGCTCTAATTTAGATGTATGCTACAAGAAAGGGACTGAGATGTACATATCTGACTTCTTATCCAAAGTGACCTTGCAGCATGAAAATATGGCAACTGAAGAAGAATTTGAAATCCTCAGAAGACACAGAAAGACCTAGAAAGCATCAACTAAATTAGTTATATACCAGTTTCATGGCAGGAGCTAGAAAGAATCCAAGAACAAACTATATATGACACAGATGTACAAGTGCTCATGTCCAACATTGTATCAGGATGGCCAGACACAAGGGATTAATCCCCACTGGCCTCCCAGGAACACAGGAACTACCAAGATGAGATGAGCTTACAAGATAATGTTGTATATAAAGCAGCCAAATCATAATACTCAGGTGATTGAGAACAGAAACTCTATGTTGTGTGGTTTGCAGAATGGCTCCAAACTACCTCATTATTGCAGACTACTATTCAGACTTCTAGGAACTAGACAACCTGTCAGAAACTACCGCAGTGACTATCATAGACCAACCAATAAAGTATTTCAACAGCCACAGTATCACAAACTGTTTAACTTCAGAAAGCAGAGCCCAGATGACCTGCGGTGAGTTTGTGCAATTTAGCTGGCAAAGGGAATTCAGTCACAGCCCGTCATCACCATATGACAGTGAGTAAGGGTATCTAGCCTATAAGATATCATTCATTTTATATATTTATATATATATATATATATATAGTTGAATATTTGGTGGATATAGTTCTTGTGAATACTGGATATATCAACAGAAATCAGAATCTGTTACCAAATGATCTCCAAACAGAAAAAAGGGCTACATTTGTTGGATAATTTCTTTACAATGAATAATGTTATCAGCTCTACAGTCTTGCATTAGCAGTAAATGTGTCAGTATCACGTATGAATGTTTCATTATGGTTTATGTCAATAGTTTTATTTTAAATAAGGGTGTATATTTGTTTGTGATTTACAGTTTTAATCACCATGAGAAAGTATTCAAGGGTGGACCATGAATTGCTCATCTCTGTATGCTTGGGACACCTTATTCAGTGCAAACAAAGTTGGAGAGTCCAGGCAATTCTTG
>NW_020711302.1:0-3726 GCF_002925995.2 Terrapene triunguis | reverse complement strand
GATTTTCCAAAGATAATAGCTAGAGGCTCAGATACCTCCTCTATTAGCTCCTTGAGTATTCTAGGATGCATTTCATCAGGCCCTGGTGACTTGCAGGCATCTAACTTTTCTAAGTGATTTTTAACTTGTTCTTTTTTTATTTTATCTGCTAAACCTACCCCCTTCCCATTAGCATTCACTAGGTTAGGCATTCCTTCAGACTTCTCGGTGAAGACCGAAACAAAGAAGTCATTAAGCATCTCTGCCATTTCCAAGTTTCCTGTTACTGTTTCTCCCTCTTCACTAAGCAGTGGGCCTACCCTGTCTTTGGTCTTCCTCTTGCTTCTAATGTATTGATAAAAAGTCTTCTTGTTTCCCTTTATTCCTGTAGCTAGTTTGAGCTCATTTTGTGCCTTTGCCTTTCTAATCTTGCCCTTGCATTCCTGTGTTGTTTGCCTATATTCATCCTTTGTAATCTGTCCTAGTTTCCATTTTTTATATGACTCCTTTTTATTTTTTAGATCATGCAAGATCTCGTGGTTAAGCCAAGGTGGTCTTTTGCCACATTTTCTATCTTTCCTAACCAGCGGAATAGCTTGCTTTTGGGCCCTTAATAGTGTCCCTTTGAAAAACTGCCAACTCTCCTCAGTTGTTTTTCCCCTCAGTCTTGATTCCCATGGGACCTTACCTGTCAGCTCTCTGAGCTTACCAAAATCCGCCTTCCTGAAATCAATCCGCCTTCCTGAAATGAGACAGATAGACGGAGGACACATAGACGGAGGACCAAATTCCCACATGCAGCCTGGACTAAGCAGGTGCAACTCACATGGAAATCTCAATTGACTAAATTCAACTGTAACATAAATGGGGGTGAAAATTACACATTGGTATAAAGTGGTCAGGATACAGATGTAAGAGGCAAAGTAGTATAACTTGTACAAATTTGGCATTTGTTAGCCATGCAAAATGAGGGTACAGGGAAAACAACATACAGGAGGACATGAAATAAAGTTGACACCCATCCCTAATTTAACCTTGACCCCCACACATGGGGATTTGTACCAAGTTATGCTGGGACTGGATTTGGTCTCTAAAAATACTAGTGTAGTTGGGTACTCATCTGTTTGCATTCAGAATTAGTTTTCAGCTAATATTTTCTAATATTGTTAAATTTGCCATTTTTGCAAATATTCTTGACAATAGATTCATTTCCTATCATTTTTGTAAAGAGAACACAAAAAGGGAGTGAACAAAGCCAAAGAGATTAAACTTTTTATTTGAGTATATATTCATGGATTTATTTTTATTTATGTATTGAGGTGTTTGACCAGCAGTGCTACTGATGATGAACTATTTACAGCTTTTCTTTGAAGCATGCCTTAGAAATTCATGTGCTGCACTATTTGTTGATAGGATAGTTGCTGAAGATATGTGGCTAGATCCTTTGGTGCAGAAAGGCACTTAGGACGGAAGAATCTCATGCACTACTACAGGCTGGGGACCCACTGGCTAAGCAGTTCTGCAGCAAAGGACCTGGGGATTACAGTGGACGAGAAGCTGGATATGAGTCAACAGTGTGCCCTTGTTGCCAAGAAGGCTAACGGCATATTGGGCTGCATTAGTAGGAGCATTGCTAGCTGATCGAGAGAAGTGATTATTCCCCTCTACTCTGCATTGGTGAGTCCACATCTGGAGTATTGCGTCCAGTTTTGGGCCCCCCCACTACAGAAAGGATGTGGACAAATTGGAGAGAGTCCAGCGGAGGGCACCAAAAATGATTAGGGGGCTGGGGCATATGATTTATGAGGAGAGGCTGAGAAAACTGGTCTTATTTAGTCTGCAGAAGAGAAGAGTGAGGGGGGATTTGATAGCAGCCTTCAACTGCCTGAAGGGGGGTTCCAAAGAGGATGGAGGTAGGCTGTTCTCAGTGGTGGCAGATGACAGAACAAGAAGCAATGGTCTCAAGTTGCAGTGGAGGAGGTCTAGGTTGGATATTAGGAAAAACTATTTCACTAGGAGGGTGGTGAAGCACTGGAATGTGTTATCTAGGGAGGTTGTGGAATCTCCATCCTTAGACATTTTTAAGGCCCGGCTTGACAAAGCCCTGGCTGGGATGATTTAGTTGGTGTTGGTCCTGCTTTGAGCAGGGGGTTGGACTAGATGACCTCCTGAGGTCTCTTCCAACCCTAATCTTCTATGATTTTATGATTCTAAGGATGCTTTGCACCACACAACTGGTGCGATCTGGCTATAGATTCATAGATTCTAGGACTGGAAGGGACCTCGAGAGGTCATCGAGTCCAGTCCCCTGCCCGCATGGCAGGACCAAATACTGTCTAGACCATCCCTGATAGACATTTATCTAACCTACTCTTAAATATCTCCAGAGATGGAGATTCCACAACCTCCCTAGGCAATTTATTCCAGTGTTTAACCACCCTGACAGTTAGGAACTTTTTCCTAATGTCCAACCTAGACCTCCCTTGCTGCAGTTTAAGCCCATTGCTTCTTGTTCTATCCTTAGAGGCTAAGGTGAACAAGTTTTCTCCCTCCTCCTTATGACACCCTTTTAAATACCTGAAAACTGCTATCATGTCCCCTTCTCAGACTTCTCTTTTCCAAACTAAACAAACCCAATTCTTTCAGCCTTCCTTCATAGGTCATGTTCTCAAGACCTTTAATCATTCTTGTTGCTCTTCTCTGGACCCTTTCCAATTTCTCCACATCTTTCTTGAAATGCGGTGCCCAGAACTGGACACAATACTCCAGCTGAGGCCTAACCAGAGCAGAGTAGAGCGGAAGAATGACTTCTCGTGTCTTGCTCACAACACACCTGTTAATACATCCCAGAATCATGTTTGCTTTTTTTGCAACAGCATCACACTGTTGACTCATATTTAGCTTGTGGTCCACTATAACCCCTAGATCCCTTTCTGCCGTACTCCTTCCTAGACAGTCTCTTCCCATTCTGTATGTGTGAAACTGATTTTTTCTTCCTAAGTGGAGCACTTTGCATTTGTCTTTGTTAAACTTCATCCTGTTTACCTCAGACCATTTCTCCAATTTGTCCAGATCATTTTGAATTATGACCCTGTCCTCCAAAGCAGTTGCAATCCCTCCCAGTTTGGTATCATCCGCAAACTTAATAAGCGTACTTTCTATGCCAATATCTAAGTCGTTAATGAAGATATTGAACAGAGCCGGTCCCAAAACAGACCCCTGCGGAACCCCACTCGTTATGCCTTTCCAGCAGGATTGGGAACCATTAATAACAACTCTCTGAGTACGGTTATCCAGCCAGTTATGCACCCACCTTATAGTAGCCCCATCTAAATTGTATTTGCCTAGTTTATCGATAAGAATATCATGCGAGACCGTATCAAATGCCTTACTAAAGTCTAGGTATACCACATCCACAGCTTCTCCCTTATCCACAAGACTCGTTATCCTATCGAAGAAAGCTATCAGATTGGTTTGACATGATTTGTTCTTTACAAATCCATGCTGGCTGTTCCCTATCACCTTACCACCTTCCAAGTGTTTGCAGATGATTTCCTTAATTACTTGCTCCATTATCTTCCCTGGCACAGAAGTTAAACTAACTGGTCTGTAGTTTCCTGGGTTGTTTTTATTTCCCTTTTTATAGATGGGCACTATATTTGCCCTTTTCCAGTCTTCTGGAATCTCTCCCGTCTCCCATGATTTTCCAAAGATAATAGCTAGAGGCTCAGATACCTCCTCTATTAG
>NW_020711301.1:0-3924 GCF_002925995.2 Terrapene triunguis | reverse complement strand
GAAGCGGGCAGCATTATCTCCCGTAAACTAAACAAACTTGTTTGTCTGAGGGATTGGCTGAACAAGAAGTAGGACTGAGTGGACTTGTAGGCGCTAAAGTTTTTCATTGTTTTGTTTGAGTGCAGTTATGTAACAAAAAAAATCTAAATTTGTAAGTTGCACTTTCATGGCAAAAAGATTGCACTACAGTACTTGCATGAGGTGAACTGAAAAATACTATATCTTGACTCTAGCAAAGCTTTTGATATGGTCTCCCACAGTATTCTTGGCAGCAAGTTTAAAAAGTATGGGCTGGATGAATGGACTGTAAGGTGGATAGCAAGCTGGCTAGATTGTCGGGCTCAATGGGTAGTGATCAATGGCTCGATGTCTAGTTGGCAGCCGGTATCAAGCGGAGTACCACAGGAGTTGGTCCTGAGGCCGGTTTTGTTCAACATCTTCATTAATGATCTGGACAATGGGATTAATTGCACTCTCAGCAAGTTCACAGATGACACTAAGCTGGGGGGAGAGGTGGATACGCTGGAAGGTAAGGATAGGGTCCAGAGTGACCTAGACAAATTGGAGGATTGGGCCAGAAGAAATCTGATGAGGTTCAACAAGGACAAGTGCAGAGTCCTGCACTTAGGACAGAAGAATCCCATGCACCGCTACAGACTAGGGACCGAATGGCTAGGCAGCAGTTCTGCAGAAAAGGACCTGGGGGTTACAATGGATGAGAAGCTGGATATGAGTCAGCAGTGTGGCCTTGTTGCCAAGCAGGCTAACGGCATATTGGGCTGCATTAGTAGGAGCATTGCCAGCAGATCAAGGGAAGTGATTATTCCCCTCTATTTGGCACTGGTGAGGCCACATCTGGAGTATTGCTTCCAGTTTTGGGCCCCACACTACAAGAAGGATGTGGACAAATTGGAGAGAGTCCAGCGGAGGGCAACAAAAATGATTGGGGGCCTGGGGCACATGACTTATGAGGAGAGGCTGAGGGAACTGGGCTTGTTTAGTCTGCAGAAGAGAAGAGTGAGGGGGGATTTGATAGCAGCCTTCAACTATCTGAAAGGGGGTTCCAAAGAGGATGGATCTAGACTGTTCTCAGTGGTACCTGATGACAGAACAAGGAGCAATGGTCTCAAGTTGCAATGGGGGGGTCTAGGTTGGATATTAGGAAACACTATTTTACTAGGAGGGTGGTGAAGCACTGGAATGGGTTACCTAGGGAGGTGGTGGAATCTCCTTCCTTAGAGGTTTTTAAGGTCAGGCTTGACAAAGCCCTGGCTGGGATGATTTAGTTGGGGATTGGTCCTGCTTTGAGCAGGGGGTTGGACTAGATACCTCCTGAGGTCCCTTCCAACCCTGATATTCTATGATTCTGTGATTTTGTTTGCCATTTTTACAGTGCAAATATTTGTAATTAAAAACAACAATATAAAGTGAGCACTGTCTACATTGTATACTGTGTTTTAATTGAAATCAATATATTTGAAATGTAGAAAAACATCCAAAAATATTGAATACATTTCAATTGGTATTCTATTGTTTCACAGTGCGATTAAAACTGCGATTAATCGCAATTCTTTTTTTTTGTGTGTTGAGTTAATCGTGTGAGTTAACTGATTCCTTGACAGCCCTACGTGCAGTGCAGTCAGTGCAGTGTTACGGGGCCTATCCTGCCCGTGTTCCTGCCCTCTGCATCCTGGGGCCTGGAACTGGAGCGGATTTATCCAGTGAGCAGAGACTCCTTCGGTCTGTGGCAACAGCAGAGTCGAGCTGGGACACTGTGTCCGGCAGGCACCCGCTCTAGAGCTGCATAGGCCCCACCCCGGTGGGAGCCGTGCTGAGCTGGGCTTTGCCAGTCCCTGGATCCTCGCTAGGTAATGGGCGTGGGGAGTCCCGGGTACTGGCCCTGTAGGACGGGTGGCTGATTGGACGCTGGGATCAGTGTCCCCAAAAGGGGAGATCTGGAAGCGTTGGGATGAAATTTGGAACACACACCAAATCAGCTGAACATCAGGAAAGGTTTCCTGATGGCAAGACTGCTTGGGATGGGGGCAACTCAAATCAGACTGGGCTCCCCTAGGTCATCAGCAGTGATCCTGCCACCCGGTCTCTTCCTGGGGCTGGACTAGGCCGCTGGCATTTCTAGTTCGTCTCCCTCTGTCCCTGCAGCTCCAGGCCTGAGCCTGTTGCTTGGGTCTGGGGCTCTTCTGGTTGAACCTAAGTCCTTCTCCTTGTGCCCGGGGCGCAGGGGCTGCCTGTCTAACACACCAGGGCGCCAAGGAGGAAATCAGTTTCAGGCCAATGAGCATCTCATGGGATAGGGAGCTGGGTCTGGGGCCTGGGCCTGCAGGGCTGCTGTTCTCTCCAGACAGAGCCAGGCTCCATGCAGCCGCTGGGCAGCCCTGGCTGGTCCCCAGAAAGGGGTTTGTCGCAGTCAGTCCCTTGTCCAAATGCTGCGTTAGTGAGGGGTGACGTGGGGAGAGGCAGTGAGGGGAGCTCGCCCCAGCCAGAGCAGGCCTCAGCTCGGGATGCAGAGAAAACGGGCCGACCTGAGGGAAGGGGAGTCTGGCAGCCGCTCCCGTTCCCCGCTGGCTGGGCTGTGCCCTCGGGCCTGCAGGCAGCCTCCTTCGGCTGCCCCTGCCCGGCTCCCCTTCCCTCTGCACATGCCTCTGTTTGTTCTATCAGTGCTAACGTTTTCACGCCTCATTAGCTGAGCATTTAAACCCAATTACCCCCAACCCAGAGGAGCAAGGATTAGCTCATGTTTAACACAGGGCGGCAGATGGCCTAAACCCCAAAGAGAGTGTACTGACCCCTGAACGCCCCATGGGGCTCCCTGACTGGAGCCGAGCAGGGGGCAGGAGGAGGGGAGCCGGGCTAGTCCCCGCTCCCATTATTCCTCTGGCGCCGGTTAACCCTGCCCAGGGCTCCTGGCTGGACAGAAAGTCCCAGGGGGACGATGCTCCGTCCCCAGAGGCTGCTCTGGGCACTGCTGGCCGTTTATTAGGGCCCATTAGAGGGGAAATCTGTCAGCCCGCCCCTGCAGGCGCTGCTCGCTCTGGGGCCGGGGGAGCAGCTCCAAGGCAGAGCTGCGGGGTGACCGCACAGCCCTGGCTGGCCTGGGAGCTGCCAGCCTACGAGATGCCCCCTCTCTCCCAGGGCCGCAGCAGCAGACCGGGCAGCAGACACTGGTGCTCCCCGGTATGGTGAGAGGGGGCTGCTGGCAGGGCCTTCTCTCTCTGGGCGGGCCCCTCAGCTCTGGAATTCACAGCCACTGCCCCACCCCCTGTGAAATAAACGGAGGCTGTTGTCCTTCAGGGCCCGCTGCAGGGGCCCGGCTCTTTTCCCAGCATCTGGAGAGGAGGGGGTGGGGCATTCTTCTTGTCGCGTCATCCTACTGCTTCCTGTCACATCTGTGCACATGCCATGGCCCGAGCCGTACACGCTGCCAGGCCACTGGAAGAGCAGTTGTGCTCCAGCAGCCGGCAGCGCAGCTGCAAATTCCGAGGCCTCTGCTACAGTCGCAGGGCTGGGGGCCAGCCACGTCGCCCCCCTGGAGCGTCCTCTCTCAACCGGCCAGCTCCGGTGCGGAGTCACTTAGGGCAGCGCCCGGTTGTTCAGGGCTGATCTGCAGGGCGTGGTCGGCGCTCGGCGGGTGGGAGCCAGAGCACACGGGCTACAGGGCTGTTCTCTGCTCTTCTCTGCCACAACTGGACCCTTTTCTCTTTGGGTAGCAAGAAGACTTGGTCATGACACCAGTCGACTCAGCGTTGGTATTCTGTCATCGAGCAGATGGCTTGGGTCTGTGCATGGCCTTGCGCCCCCGATTGCTAGCAACTTCTTGCGTGTGACAGTGGAGAGCCTCAGCCGTCCCCTCTCCAACCCAGCCCCGACTGTGACCGGAGCTGGGTGTGACAGCGGAGAGCCCCA
>NW_020711300.1:2993-4230 GCF_002925995.2 Terrapene triunguis | reverse complement strand
GAAGCGGGCAGCATTATCTCCCGTAAACTAAACAAACTTGTTTGTCTTAGTGACTGGCTGAACAAGAAGTAGGACTGAGTGGACTTGTAGGCGCTAAAGTTTTTCATTGTTTTGTTTGAGTGCAGTTATGTAACAAAAAAAATCTAAATTTGTAAGTTGCACTTTCATGGCAAAAAGATTGCACTACAGTACTTGCATGAGGTGAACTGAAAAATACTATATATTGACTCTAGCAAAGCTTTTGATATGGTCTCCCACAGTATTCTTGGCAGCAAGTTTAAAAAGTATGGATTGGATGAATGGACTGTAAGGTGGATAGCAAGCTGGCTAGATCGTCGGGCTCAACGGGTAGTGATCAACAGCTCAATGTCTAGTTGGCAGCCGGTATCAAGCGGAGTACCACAGGGATTGGTCCTGAGGCCGGTTTTGTTCAACATCTTCATTAATGATCTGGATGATGGGATGGATTGAACCCTCAGTAAGTTCACAGATGACACTAAGCTGGGGGGAGAGGTAGATATGCTGGAGAGTAGGGATAGGGTCCAGAGTGACCTAGACAAATTGGAGGATTGGGCCAGAAGAAATCTGATGAGGTTCAACAAGGACAAGTGCAGAGTCCTGCACTTAGGACAGAAGAATCGCATGCACTGCTACAGGCTGGGGACCGACTGGCTAAGTGGCAGTTCTGCAGAAAAGGACCTGGGGATTACAGTGGATGAGAAGCTGGATATGAGTCAACAGTGTGCCCTTGTTGCCAAGCAGGCTAACGGCATATTGGGCTGCATTAGTAGGAGCATTGCCAGCAGATCGAGGGAAGTGATTATTCCCCTCTATTCGGCACTGGTGACGCCACATCTGGAGTATTGCTTCCAATTTTGGTCCCCCCACTTCAGAAAGGATGTGGACAAATTGGAGAGAGTCCAGCGGAGGGCAACAAAAATGATTGGGGGCTGGAGCACATGACTTACGAGGAGAGGCTGAGGGAACTGGGCTTGTTTAGTCTGCAGAAGAGAAGAGTGAGGGGGGATTTGATAGCAGCCTTCAACTACCTGAAAGGGGGTTCCAAAGAGGATGGATCTAGACTGTTCTCAGTGGTACCTGATGACAGAACAAGGAGTAATGGTCTCAAGTTGCAGTGGGGGAGGTCTAGGTTGGATATTAGGAAACACTATTTCACTAGGAGGGTGGTGAAGCACTGGAATGGGTTACCTAGGGAGGTGGTGGAATCTCCTTCCTA
>NW_020711300.1:0-2893 GCF_002925995.2 Terrapene triunguis | reverse complement strand
GGTTCCAAAGAGGATGGATCTAGACTGTTCTCAGTGGTACCTGATGACAGAACAAGGAGTAATGGTCTCAAGTTGCAGTGGGGGAGGTCTAGGTTGGATATTAGGAAACACTATTTCACTAGGAGGGTGGTGAAGCACTGGAATGGGTTACCTAGGGAGGTGGTGGAATCTCCTTCCTTAGAGGTTTTTAAGGTCAGGCTTGACAAAGCCCTGGCTGGAATGATTTAGTTGGGGATTGGTCCTGCTTTGAGCAGGGGGTTGGACTAGATACCTCCTGAGGTCCCTTCCAACCCTGATATTCTATGATTCTATGATTTTGTTTGCCATTTTTACAGTGCACATATTTGTAATTAAAAACAACAATATAAAGTGAGCACTGTCTACATTGTATACTGTGTTTTAATTGAAATCAATATATTTGAAAATGTAGAAAAACATCCAAAAATATTGAATAAATTTCAATTGGTATTCTATTGTTTAACAGTGCGATTAAAACTGCGATTAATCACAATTCTTTTTTTGTGTGTGTTGAGTTAATCATGTGAGTTAACTGATTCCTTGACAGCCCTACGTGCAGTGCAGTCAGTGCAGTGTTACGGGGCCTATCCTGCCCGTGTTCCTGCCCTCTGCATCCTGGGGCCTGGAACTGGAGCGGATTTATCCAGTGAGCAGAGACTCCTTCGGTCTGTGGCAACAGCGGAGTCAAGCTGGGACACTGTGTCCGGCAGGCACCAACTCTAGAGCTGCATAGGCCCCTCCCCGGTAGGAGCCGTGCTGAGCTGGGCTTTGCCAGTCCCTGGATCCTCGCTAGGTAACGGGCGTGGGGAGTCCCGGGTACTGGCCCTGTAGGACGGGTGACTGATTGGACGCTGGGATCAGTGTCCCCAAAAGGGGAGATCTGGAAGCGTTGGGATGAAATTTGGAACACACACCAAATCAGCTGAACATCAGGAAAGGTTTCCTGATGGCAAGACTGCTTGGGATGGGGGCAACTCAAATCAGACTGGGCTCCCCTAGGTCATCAGCAGTGATCCTGCCACCCGGTCTCTTCCTGGGGCTGGAGTAGGCCGCTGGCATTTCTAGTTCGTCTCCCTCTGTCCCTGCAGCTCCAGGCCTGAGCCTGTTCCTTGGGTCTGGGGCTCTTCTGGTTGAACCTAAGTCCTTCTCCTTGTGCCCGGGGCGCAGGGGCTGCCTGTCTAACACACCAGGGCGCCAAGGAGGAAATCAGTTTCAGGCCAATGAGCATCTCATGGGATAGGGAGCTGGGTCTGGGGCCTGGGCCTGCAGGGCTGCTGTTCTCTCCAGACAGAGCCAGGCTCCATGCAGCCGCTGGGCAGCCCTGGCTGGTTCCCAGAAAGGGGTTTGTCGCAGTCAGTCCCTTGTCCAAATGCTGCGTTAGTGAGGGGTGACGTGGGGAGAGGCAGTGAGGGGAGCTCGCCCCAGCCAGAGCAGGCCTCAGCTCGGGATGCAGAGAAAACGGGCCGACCTGAGGGAAGGGGAGTCTGGCAGCCGCTCCCGTTCCCGGCTGGCTGGGCTGTGCCCTCGTTCCTGCAGGCAGCCTCCTTCGGCTGCCCCTGCCCGGCTCCCCTTCCCTCTGCACATGCCTCTGTTTGTTCTATCAGTGCTAACGTTTTCACGCCTCATTAGCTGAGCATTTAAACCCAATTACCCCCAACCCAGAGGAGCAAGGATTAGCTCATGTTTAACACAGGGCGGCAGATGGCCTAAACCCCAAAGAGAGTGTACTGACCCCTGAACGCCCCATGGGGCTCTCTGACTGGAGCCTAGCAGGGGGCAGGAGGAGGGGAGCCGGGCTAGTCCCCGCTCCCATTATTCCTCTGGCGCCGGTTAACCCTGCCCAGGGCTCCTGGCTGGACAGAAAGTCCCAGGGGGACGATGCTCCGTCCCCAGAGGCTGCTCTGGGCACTGCTGGCCGCTTATTAGGGCCCATTAGAGGGGAAATCTGTCAGCCTGCCCCTGCAGGCGCTGCTCGCTCTGGGGCCGGGGGAGCAGCTCCAAGGCAGAGCTGCGGGGTGCACTGCCACTGTGACCGCACAGCCCTGGCTGGCCTGGGAGCTGCCAGCCTACGAGATGCCCCCTCTCTCCCAGGGCCGCAGCAGCCGGCCGGGCAGCAGACACTGGTGCTCCCCGGTACGGTGAGAGGGGGCTGCTGGCAGGGCCTTCTCTCTCTGGGCGGGCCCCTCAGCTCTGGAATTCACAACCACTGCCCCACCCCCTGTGAAATAAACGGAGCGTGTTGTCCTTCAGGGCCCGCTGCAGGGGCCCGGCTCTTTTCCCAGCATCTGGAGAGGAGGGGGTGGGGCATTCTTCTTGTCGCGTCATCCTACTGCTTCCTGTCACATCTGTGCACATGCCATGGCCCGAGCCGTACACGCTGCCAGGCCTTGGAAGAGCAGTTGTGCTCCAGCAGCCGGCAGCGCAGCTGCAAATTCCGAGGCCTCTGCCACAGTCGCAGGGCTGGGGGCCAGCCACGTCGCCCCCCTGGAGCGTCCTCTCTCGACCGGCCAGCTCCGGTGCGGAGTCACTTAGGGCAGCGCCCGGTTGTTCAGGGCTGATCTGCAGGGCGTGGTCGGCGCTCGGCGGGTGGGAGCCAGAGCACACGGGCTACAGGGCTGTTCTCTGCTCTTCTCTGCCACAACTGGACCCTTTTCTCTTTGGGTGGCAAGAAGACTTGGTCATGACACCAGTCGACTCAGCGTTGGTGTTCTGTCATCGAGCAGATGGCTTGGGTCTGTGCATGGCCTTGCGCCCCCGATTGCTAGCAACTTCCTGCGTGTGACAGTGGAGAGCCTCAGCCGTCCCCTCTCCAACCCAGCCCCGACTGTGACCGGAGCTGGGTGTGACAGCAGAGAGCCCCAAACTTCCCCTCTCC
>NW_020711299.1:0-1408 GCF_002925995.2 Terrapene triunguis | reverse complement strand
GACAATGGAAAGGCAAGCATGTGTTTTAGCACCTGTTGTATACCCATCAGTTAACTACCATGTTCCCAGTTGGTAAATTAATTTTAAAAATGGTTTAGAAGGCCAATATATCTCTCCTAATATATATTGTGGGCTATATAGGAACATTTTATCCTAAAAGCCCTCTATTCTTTTTGGGTGAACGCTGTCCTCTTGCCATTATGATTCTGATTTCACTAATAGCTTAATCGGGTGTTAGTCTTGCATCACAGTCTGCACCTATACCCCTCCAGGAGGGAAAAAGTTACATTCAAAATGAAACAATAGTGACGCAATGTCATCTTGAGCAATGACTTTCATTTCAGCTATTCTGTTGTCTCTTGCTCTTTCCCTGTTTCGTAGCATGATTTGATTCAAATGTTTTTAACAAGCTTGTGCTTTGTCATCCAACTTACGAGCCTGGATCAACATAGTGTCAATGCCTGCATAGAAGAATGAACCTTATGCTCTGTGGTGAAACTTAGCAAATCTTTCTGAGTATGGTGAGCAGTCCTCCACTACCCCGCCATTGTCCAAACAGAAACAGCGAGCTTGGAGCCGGACAACAAAGACATTTCACCGGTATCTCCAGAGGAGGCTTCAAATTCCATCACCGAGGCCAACAGGTTTCTTTAAAATTTGTACGCTGCAATTATTTAAACTCGGAATCCTGGGAAATAACATGCAAAAATCAGGCTTTGACGGCTATAAAATCCACAGTCAGATTCTGATGCTCATGACACCAGCTACATTCTGTAGTAACCCTACTAAAGGTCCTGGGTTATGCTTGGTTTACCCTGGTGTAAATGAAATGGGAAACCAGCCCCCAACTTAGCTCTCCCCATGTTACAGTCGTTAACTTAGCCTGGGCAGGAGAGTGACCAATGCGCCCTGCCATAGCTCATAAAACAGTTGCATTTAATTGAACTTCCCTTTGTTACAAACAAAACCATAGAGCCAATGAAGTAGTGTTTCTCATAGGAAGATTGCCTTTCCATAGAACTAGTTGGATCAGAAGATGTAAACTGATGAACACAGATGGAAGAAGAGCCGCCTGTAACGTTATCTGTGCATAATCACCGCATTTGAATAAGAGACGCTTCTGGGGTTTCTTCTGATTGTTCTTGTTTTAAAAGGCTTTTACTGGAGACATTTTTCAGACTGTAAAGCTGCTGTCAGGGGCGAAAGAAAGGAACCGATTTCCTGCTGAACTTTCTAACGAAGAGATAAACTATAGATCAGCAGCACCCCCATGTGGCAGTTCCAAGCAATTGCAGGATGTCTTTTATCTTACTTGTTCTGTGTTTGGGAGAACAGCAAGGCGCCGGGGGGAGGGCGGCCAAAGCGCCAGGGGGAGGGCGGTGAGCCCGGCCGTGGCCCCGCTCTTCCC
>NW_020711298.1:0-1390 GCF_002925995.2 Terrapene triunguis | reverse complement strand
GACAATGGAAAGGCAAGCATGTGTTTTAGCACCTGTTGTATACCCATTAGTTAACTACCATGTTCCCAGTTGGTAAATTAATTTTAAAAATGGTTTAGAAGGCCAATATATCTCTCCTAATATATATTGTGGGCTATATAGGAACATTTTATCCTAAAAGCCCTCTATTCTTTTTGGGTGAACGCTGTCCTCTTGCCATTATGATTCTGATTTCACTAATAGCTTAATCGGGTGTTAGTCTTGCATCACAGTCCGCACCTATACCCCTCCAGGAGGGAAAAAGTTACATTCAAAATGAAACAATAGTGACGCAATGTCATCTTGAGCAATGACTTTCATTTCAGCTATTCTGTTGTCTCTTGCTCTTTCCCTGTTTCGTAGCATGATTTGATTCAAATGTTTTTAACAAGCTTGTGCTTTGTCATCCAACTAACGAGCCTGGATCAACATAGTGTCAATGCCTGCATAGAGGAATGAACCTTATGCTCTGCGGTGAGACTTAGCAAATCTTTCTGAGTATGGTGAGCAGACCTCCACTATCCCGCCATTGTCCAAACAGAAACAGCGAGCTTGGAGCCGGACAACAAAGACATTTCACCAGTATCTCCAGAGGAGGCTTCAAATTCCATCACCGAGGCCAACAGGTTTCTTTAAAATTTGTTCGCTGCAATTATTTAAACTCGGAATCCTGGGAAATAACATGCAAAAATCAGGCTTTGACGGCTATAAAATCCACAGTCAGATTCTGATGCTCATGACACCAGCTACATTCTGTAGTAACCCTACTAAAGGTCCTGGGTTATGCTTGGTTTACCCTGGTGTAAATGAAATGGGAAACCAGCCCCCAACTTAGCTCTCCCCATGTTACAGTCGTTAACTTAGCCTGGGCAGGAGAGTGACCAATGCGCCCTGCCATAGCTCAAAAAACAGTTGCATTTAATTGAACTTCCCTTTGTTACAAACAAAACCATAGAGCCAATGAAGTATTGTTTCTCATAGGAAGATTGCCTTTCCATAGAACTAGTTGGATCAGAAGATGTAAACTGATGAACACAGATGGAACAAGAGCCGCCTGTAACGTTATCCGTGCATAATCACCGTATTTGAATAAGAGACGCTTCTGGGGTTTCTTCTGATTGTTCTTGTTTTAAAAGGCTTTTACTGGAGACATTTTTCAGACTGTAAAGCTGCTGTCAGGGGCGAAAGAAAGGAACCGATTTCCTGCTGAACTGTCTAACGAAGAGATAAACTATAGATCAGCAGCACCCCCATGTGGCAGTTCCAAGCAATTGCAGGATGTCTTTTATCTTATTTGTTCTGTGTTTGGGAGAACAGCAAGGATGACAAGAGTATGACCAGACTCTGTAAAGTCTAAAGGGAACCCTATGAG
>NW_020711297.1:0-2320 GCF_002925995.2 Terrapene triunguis | reverse complement strand
ACAAGAGTATGACCAGACTCTGTAAAGTCTAAAGGGAACCCTATGAGGTCACAGCAATCAGTGAACATTTGTTAGTACCCCAAGAGGCTTGATCACCAATTAGCATGAATACATTTGCATATTGATGTGTGATATTATTCCAGAGGAAAGTGTGTGGCCCACATGTGAAGCTTTGTTCAGGGGGGTACCACAGAGCCCTTAAATAAAGGAGTATCTGAGGAGAGCAGGACAGAGTGCAACAAAAAGTCTCTTTGCAGGTTGGGCCGTGCTGGGAACTCCTGGTCTTCAGAAAGGCCTTTACTTTGTGCTGCCCAGGCTGTGAACTGTCCCAGAGGCAGAGGGACCATAATGAATGGAGTCTTTAAAAAAACATCTCCCCTCATTCATCTTTGTTTCCTTTGCTGTCTGAAGAGTTTCACTAGCAAAACCTCCTAGTTTAACTATTCAGCTGAACCTAGTTCCCATTATAATCAAAATGGGAAACACAGGCTTGTCCGTAACATAGGGCACTGCCTTCTCCCTTACTACACACTGATAAGAAAGGGAACATACAACTTGCATGTTCCTGTGGGAATCCTGTCTAGAACCAGCTTTTTTACCTGTCTAATAGAGTGACAAATCACTGATAGTTATTGAGATCCATGTGACAATGCAGAGAATTTTCTGTGAGCCGCTGGGCAGGCTCAGAAGCAACTTGACTTACTCTTCATTAGTCATATATTGCTCCACTTTTCTATCCCTTTCATGCCATCCCCTCTAAAAGTAACTTCCCTCCAAACTACAACAACGTCCCAAATCTCTGCAGCATTCTTACTGCAAGATGGTGTGTGTGTGTGTGTGTGTATCCGTTAATGTACAGGATGGATCCGAGGCCTTTTGACTAAGTTATGAATGGCTCAACCATGTCAGCCCTGTCTCGGAGGAAGTTGGGGGGGGGGGGTCTAGGAGGAATTTTGCCTCAAGAAAACAAATCCTTCTTGACTCTCCCAGCACTCTGGGGTAGCATGCCAGCTGCTACACTCCTTTAGCAGGGGCATCATGCACCCAGTAATGTACTCAATCAGATCTTCCTAACCCAGGGGATGGAGAAGAGGAGTAGGCCCTGAGCACTAAGGAGCATGTGGTTTTTACTTTTCTCTGACCTGCAGGTTGGAAGTAGTGTTTGGTACAGCTCCTTGGGTCCTATGCACATGTGTAGAGCACAAATAGATCAAGTAGTTCTGAACATAATGCATGCAAAACAGAGCAGCCTTGCTTTTATTCTTACATAAGCTGGGGTTCCTCTCTTCTAGGTTTATATGCCACTCCTACCAAAGCAGCATTTGTTTAAGCCTCTCTATAATGGGAACTGCATAGCAAAGCTCAGTGTAGCTTGTTCAGAAAGACCCCCCCAAATTAAGATGAGCTTTTAAGATGGGATTTTGAAAAGTGCCTAAGTCTGCTGGGGAAAGTCAGCACCACGTGTGCTCCTACGTCACTTGGGTGCTTTTGAAAATCCAACTCTTAATTTTGCTTTGTTTCATGTCACATTTAAATTTGCCATTTTCAACATTTCATCTTAAATCCAGATGAACATGCCATCAGCTTGCTTCTTACTGGAACTTACTACCGTCAGAGACTCCATGCAGTTGTAACTAAAAGTGTGTGTCAGTAGGGTGGGAACGCCCACCTGTGGTTATTTGGTCAACAACACTTTGGATTGAAAGAGCGTTTTGCCGTGGTGGGTGGGTTTTGTGGTGTGGCTTTATCTCACCAATGTTAGTGTTTACTGTTTAAAGGTAAACTTTAAGTAATTCTGGTGAAAAGATTTTTGTAGTGGTGTTTAGTTTAGTGTCATATGGTCACTGTGCTTCTGAGTCCAAAACCCACAAGGGGGTTAGATTTTATGGTCACACACTTTCATGACAGATGTACACAGATACCCACTGTCTACACAGAGAGCCTGATAAAGGTGAACTAGATCCGTAGGCATATCCCTGCACGGGGCTCCACACAGCCTCCACTCAAGCTGATGCTGGACTGGTGGCTTGTCGCCCCCCACCCCAGCAGTAGCAGACCCCACAGGGTGACAGGTTAGCCTCCCCGGAGCTGCAGCAGCAGCAGGGGGGCCCTGTCCATCCAGAGCAACAGGGCATGGAGCAGGGCCGGCTCTGGCTTTTTTGCCGCCCCAGGCAAAAAAGCCTCCGGCCGCCCTCCCGCCCCCAGCGGGGGGGGGAGGGCGGCCGGAGCCCCGGAGGGAGGGCGGTGAGCCCCGGCGGGGGCTCCGCTCTCCCCCCGGCAGCCGGGGGGAGGGCGCCGGGGGGAGGGCGGCCAGAGCGCC
>NW_020711296.1:535-1264 GCF_002925995.2 Terrapene triunguis | reverse complement strand
TCACAAAGGCCTTTTGCAGGACCTCAGCCTATTGGTCAAAGGTGGTGTGGAGGTGGTGACCTCACAGAGAGATGCTGACATGAGCCAGGCAGGATAGGGGCGCAGAGCCAGGAAAACCTCGTAGACCCCTGTGGCTTTGCTTCAGCAAGTCTCCTTCTCGAGGTCTCTCTTTGAGGACTGAGAGAGTATTAGGGTTCACGTATCTGAGTGCGAGCAGGAGCCTCTTTCGAGTTTTCTCCTTTCCTTTTACTGATTTTACTAGAAAATAGACGTCCCTGTTTATAAGGTAAGAGCCTCCAAGAGGTTTTGGAACCTGCTCAGTCTGATCCATCTGGTGCCAGCTGAATTCTAGGCATGGAAAACACTAGTTTAAGGTGGCAGAATTTTATTCCCTCCCTGGGATTTTGTCCCGTAGAATCACTGGGGACATTAGGGTTTGTCCTTTTCGTTTTACCTTTTCCTCCATCCCTCCTTCCTTTCTCTTCAACTCTTAATTCTTTTGTCCTTTCTCCTGTCCCCCTCCCACCACCAGGAGTGGTGTGTGTGTGTGTGTGTGTGTGTGTGTGTGTGTTGCTGGGGGTGCTCTTCACCTCCCCTTGTGGGAAGTTCATCCAAAACTGTGGGGTTGAAATAGTGCTTGGTCTCCACTGACACTAGATGCTGCCATCCTGTGGCTTAGCATTAGTGTCTGGGATGACTTGGGGCAAGATCTCAACCTCCCGGCAACCC
>NW_020711296.1:0-435 GCF_002925995.2 Terrapene triunguis | reverse complement strand
ACCTTTTCCTCCATCCCTCCTTCCTTTCTCTTCATCTCTTACTTCTTTTGTCCTTTCTCCTGTTCCCCTCCCACCACCAGGAGTGGTGTGTGTGTGTGTGTGTGTGTGTGTGTGTGTGTGTTGCTGGGGGTGCTCTTCACCTCCCCTTGTGGGAAGTTCATCCAAAACTGTGAGGTTGAAATAGTGCTTGGTCTCCACTGACACTAGATGCTGCCATCCTGTGGCTTAGCATTAGTGTCTGGGATGACTTGGGGCAAGATCTCAACCTCCCGGCAACCCAATTCACTGCTGCCAGAATCCCTCCTGCCCCCCCTGCTAGAGCCGCCTCCCTGCCCAACCTGGGTGGGGGTGGAGAAGAGGGTTCTGAGAAGTTGAGCTGTGGTTTGGAGGTGGAACAGCTGTCAAGGGCACTGAGGGGGAGGTAGCAGGAGCTCA
>NW_020711295.1:0-5115 GCF_002925995.2 Terrapene triunguis | reverse complement strand
AACGAACCCCGCTGTTGCTTTGCCTCGGGCCCTCTGTGCCGGCAACAGTCTTGGCGTCCCTGGGTGGGCTCGAGGCTAAAATTTAGCCTTGCCTGGACCCCTCTCGGAGGTCGACAGATTGCGGTGACGACCGATGCCCAGCGCGCACCGGTGACTTTACCGGGGGCCTCGGCGGAGACGTGCTTTGGTCGACCCCAGAGGGCACAACGGTGCAACGCGCTTGAGTAGTGGAGAAGCAGCTGCGGGCAACGGTGGGGAACCGGTCCCGTGGATAGGGCGACAGTGCAGAACCGGACCCTTGGATAAGGTAGGAACAGTCCAGTGGGGACTTTATCTGTCTTGACCTGGGGACGCCCAGTGTCTCCCTACGGGGCAGGGACAGAGTACGGCAGGCAGGGCAAGGTGTACATCCTTGGAATGCATTCTGGTGAACTGGAAAGTGTTTGGATCGGATCCGTTGATTAAAAGTAAACTGAAAAAATTCTGTACAGTAGACTGGCCTCAATATCAGCTAGAGGACCAGGAAAGGTGGCCACCGGAGGGATCACTTAATTATAACACGATCCTTCAATTACTTCTGTTTTGTCAGCAAACGGGTAAATGGAATGAACATATCTATGTACAGTTGTTTATGTTGCTAAGAGATAGGTTAGATATTTTGCAAAAGTGTAAGTTGACTCCAACAGGTTCAGTAGTAGCTACTGTTAGTCTCCAGAACCCACCCCCACACACACAGCTGTAATGGCAGGTCCGGTGTCTCCTTTGGCTATCACACCCCCACCATATAAAGACAAGGTGTCTCAGGTTCCAGAGATTGCCCCCTCGGTGGAATTTTATCCGTTGATCACTGAGACCGTGGTGTCCAGACATGGCTCAGATAGGAATCAGGACACTACTATGCAGGTTTACACCCATGTGCCTTTTAACCCGGTGGACCTAGCAGCCTTTAAGGCACAGGCAGGGGAATTCTCTACGAACCCAAGCAAGTTTATCTCGGTCTTTGAAGGGTGCCTGGCTAGCTGTAAGCCTGACTGTGATGATTGTAATGTCCTTATGCGGACCCTGCTGTCTGAGGTGGAGCGTAATCAGGTTGTGTCTAAAGAAAAGGAAAAGAGGCAAGCGAAAATGATGATTGCAGCAGTACAGGCCGGTGGCAGGGGAAAATTCCAGGAAAGGGAAGGGGCCTGGGAATGAGAGGCCGTGGGCGTGGGTGCCCTGGCTTACAGGAAAGGCGTCTGGGTCGCAACAAGTGTGCCAGATGCCGAAAGGAGGGACACTGGAAAAATAAGTGCCCCGAAAGGGAAGGTACCCCTATGATGGCAGCGGAGGATCAAAAATATGGGTGTCAGGGAAGACGAACTATCCTGCCCCCGGAACCCTGAGTAAAAATGCGGGTGGAAGATTCGAACATAAACTTTTTAATAGACTCTGGAGCTGCGCAAACTGCCGTAAACCAACCCCTGCAGCTGCCTGTGTCAGAGTCCCTCACTGTGGTGGGTGCCACAGGGAAAGGAACCAAGTGCCCAGTATATGCCCCAGCGGAATGTGCTTTGGGAAACAGAACTCTATCTCACAAACTGGTTTACCTCCCCGACTGTCCAACACTTCTACTGGGACGGGACCTGCTTTGTCGCTTAGGAGCCACCCTGCATTTCACCCAAGATGAAATAACCCTCACCTTACCCCCAGAGAATGCCTGGATAATGACCCTTGCAATTGAGCCCTCAGCCTTGCAAGCCCCAGAGTGGAGTCAGTGGGAGGACAAAAGGAGGGTTAAAAAGCAGCTTTGCTGGACAGTGTTGGCCCAGGGATTTAAAAAATTCCCCCACCCTTTTCGGCCAGGCCCTGGCCAGAGACTTGAAGGAGTGGGACAATGAGGACAGGGTCCTCCTCCTGCAATATGTGGATGACTTGGTAATTGCCGCTGTGGGTCTCACCCCTTGCCTTAAAGCCACTGTGAGCCTCCTGAACTTTGTTGGACTCCTCAAAAGTGGGTGTGCTCGTCCTGGTTTGTTGCTCCAAAGCTCTGTATAGAAGTTATTTTACTGGAAGAGTGTATAATGGCAATGTGTATGTGTTCATTGTTGGGAAAAGGTGTATAAGTGAAGAGTGGAAGTTTCCTTTGTAAGTTAAAAGAAGCCAAGAAGGAGAGAAGGAAAAAGAACAGAATGAGTTAACTGAGGAAAAAAAAATAAAGCTAGCAAGCTCAGTCCAAAGATAAAATGCTGGCACCATCCAAGGACATTGTTCACAGCTAAGACTTGCCTGACAACCAAGAAAAGGGGGGCCTGAATGTGCCCAAGCAACTATGAGATCTGCAAAACACTGCCAGGCATTAATGAAATGTGTAAGGTTTCTTTTCTCACAGATAAAAGAAGTGCTAACCAAAGACCCTAGCAGCCCTGCCATTCATTGAAATAAGGAGACTGAGTCTACGTAAAGTCCATCAACGAAAAACTGCTTTGGCTCCACACTGGAAAGGCCCTTTCCAAGTCCTGTTAACCATTAACACCGCTGTGAAGTGCCAAGGACTGCCTACCTGGACCCATGCTTCTCACTGTAAAAAGACAAGGTGAAGTGCTAGTAACCTCTCCCTTGTCCACTGACAGACCTACTGTGCCTTTGGATTTTTCTAAAAAGAAGCAAAACTATTACAGGGTGATGTGCTAGTAACCTCTCCCCTGTATGATGCTGAACCACACTGTTTCAGGAAAAGAGAAAAAGGAACACTTGCTTCATTAAAACCACAAAGTCCAGGAATTCCTGACTACAAAAGACATTAAGAACTGACCCTGATGAAGAAACAAAGAATTATATGCTGGCAGGGAGGCTCTTACCCAGCTTATGAATAAATATTTTCTAACCTCTGGACTTAGACCCCTGGCCTTCCAGGTACAGGCTAAATGTCTAGTCTGCCAAAAGAACAACCCTCGACCAGGAGTGTCAGTGCCACCAGCCACTCTGGAACCTACCCCAGGCCCGGGGCTGGTTTGGCAAATAAACTTTACTGAGTTCCCCCGGACCCAAGGATTCAGATACCTTCTCGTCTTGGTGGATCGATTCAGCGGATGGCCTGAAGCCTTCCCATGTCGTAACAACACTGCCAAAACGGTGGCTCTGAAATTTGTCAAGGAGATCATTCCCCGCTTCGGACTCCCCCAGTGGATGGAATCTGACAACGGAACACACTTCACATCCCAAGTCGTTCAAAAGATATCGGATGCCCTGCAAATCCCCTGGAAGCTCCACACTCCATGGCGACCGCAGGCCAGTGGGGTAGCGGAACGCACAAATCAGACACTTAAGCGGCACCTCTCAAAGGTCTGCCAAGAGGCTTCCCTTAAGTGGCCTGATGCCTTACCCCTTGTTTTGCTCCGCATTCGCGCTCTCCCAAAGGGCAGGTTAGGGCTCAGTCCCTTCGAAATTATGTTTGAAAGGGCATGGCCTATGAACGGTACACCGGTTCTGGCAGGGGAGTGGAAAATGGGGTGTGGCTTTTTCATCTCAGTATATGTGCTCTCTGTCTGCTGTTCTCTGTTCTCTCCACAGGTATACCAGAGATTTGCAGCCTCTCCCGCTGGATGCCCCGATCCACTCCTTGCAGCCAGGTGACTCCGTACTCATTCGAACCTGGAAGGACAAGCCTCTCCAAAAGAAGTGAAAGGGACCCCACACCGTCCTGCTGGTCTCCCACACAGCAGCAAAGGTCGAGGGACACAAGAACTGGATTCATCACTCTCGTCTGAAGGCAGTGCCCGCTCCTGAACGGTGGACCATCCAGCCTACGGAAAAGGACTACCAGCGACAACCTGGGACTTAATCTGTTATTCAAAAGACAGTAAGGCCTGCTGGAAATGCCCTGTGGTCTCTTTAAACAGTCGCAGCGCACTCCCCGTGAAAACTCTAAGCGTTGGTTGTGTTTACTCTCACAGGGCCGGCCTAACCTGGTGGCCTGGTCCTTTTTGTTTTTAATCTGCCTGCTATTGGTAATTGTTATTTTGTGGGTATTTGGGGAATTGTAATTGTTAGGCGCTAGGGTCACCTGCCCAGCATGAGTTCAGGTCCAGGGTCTGCCACAATGGTACTCTTTGCCATAGGGACACTCCTCTCGTTACCTCCCGTTTCCCCCCAGGCACATGTGGGATGGAAAGGAATCCCTACTAACTTGAAAACAAACACATATAAGTCCTTGAAGGTTTGCTTTGCCCAAGAATTTAACCTCTCTAACAGCTGGGTATGCTCCCAAGTCCCGCACCATGCAGCTGGGTTACCCTGAAGGGTAGTTCCCCAAAATTGGTCAGATATCTGTTGGGGATGGTTCAGTAGGGAAAGAAATACCTCGGGTATCCCCTTGTCACAAAACTGTACCATTAAATCCCAGTATGCATTAAGGGACAACCCCTGGCCGCCCCAGGCAGCGTAAATCTTTGTATGCCACCTCAAAGCCCATTAAGAAAAAAGACAGGTTGGGTATAATCCTCCTCCCATCCTATGGGGTGGGACGGCTAACCCAATGTTATCGTAGGCTCTCTGTGTTTCTCACCAAGTTCGCCAATAAAATCTTGGCCTTATAAAAAAGCCTTAACTCAGAGCTTTACCAGCTCCGGTTGCTGTCCCTGCAAAATAGACAGGCCTTAGATTATGTTTTAGCCTCCCAGGGCGGGGTGTGTGCCCTTATTGGGAGTGAATGTTGTACTTATGTCCCGGAAAACTCACAGGACATTAACAAGCACATCCTGTCAGCCGAACAGGCTTTTGAGCAGTGGAAGGCCCAGGAAAGGAAACCCACAGGTTTCGATTCCCTTTGGAGTTGGTTGCCCAACCTAGAAGGACTGGGAAATAGCCTTGTGCGTCTCCTCCTCACGGGTGTGGTACTATACTTGGTCACCCTCCTCCTGATTGCTTGTTTTAAAATGCTCCTCCATAAGCTTTGTGCCCCCCATTCCCCAGAAGTCGCGGCATACCCTCTCATGGAAAACCCCAGCTCTATGGCACTCAATCATATCTTGTCCACAGAATATGAGAAAACTCAGCCAAAAACTTGTTGAGTATTCTCAAAGGAGGGAGTTGTTGACGTCACCAGGCATCACCATCACCCTAGGTAACTCAGGAGGG
>NW_020711294.1:997-3150 GCF_002925995.2 Terrapene triunguis | reverse complement strand
TGTGACGAACTGAGACTGTTCTTAAAGTGGTCTGTGAATGCTGACAGGGGAGTGTGGCTAGGATGGTCTGCATTGGGGGATGGGTGAATGACTGAAGGAGAATACCTGAGCATGTAACATGAGAACCCAGGAAGGGGGGGAGGCGAGGTGACACCTTTGCCCGGGAAACTGAACAAAGGGGGTTGGAAGCTGGCTAGTGACCTGGGCTGGAGGGCAGACAGGGCTCTGATCCCCTAAGGGGGCTAGGGTGCCCGGGGACCCCAAGATGAACCTAACTGAGGGGGTCCTGTTGTCTGCGCCTGTAAGACCTGTCTTGGACTGCATTCCTGTCGTCTAAATAAACCTTCTGCTTTACTGGCTGGCTGAGAGTCATGGTGAATCGCAGGACGCTGGGGGTGCAGGGCCCTGAGTCCCCCCACACTCCGTGACAACTGGTGGCAGCGGTGGGATCTACTGCACCCCATGGACGGTGCTTCCTGCAGTAAGTGACTGGGGAGAAGTAAAGCGAAGGGGGATTGACGGGGACCAGGCGTGCTGAAGAGTCAGAGAGAGACGGTTATCACCCCTGGGAGTGTGTGACCAGCGAGAAGGACTTTTGCAGTAACAGGGTTCCCCGGGGGATCGCAGCGAGTGGTCCCAGGGGCGGAGGAGTCTGCAGTTCGACCCTGGCAGAGAGGTGGTGACCTCGAGAAGGGCTGGCACACTAGGGGTCTCCCTGGAGACTGTGGGGAGCGGTGAGCACACAGGCCTGTGAGTGGCCAGCAGGAGGATGTATGCTAAACGCCTCAAGAGTGACCTGGTGGAGCTGTGCAGGCAGAGGGGGCTGCGCATTGGGAGGTCCACCAAAAAACAGCTCATTGCCCGGCTGGAGGAGAGGGATCGCTTGGGTGAACCGAGCCCTGTCCCTGAGGGAAGCCGCCCGGCGGATGCAGCGTGGGCCCCGGGGCCTGACATGGCTGGGAGGGGTCAGACTGCTGCCGAGGACATCCCGAGACCCTGCCTACCTATACCTAGGGGAGGGGTTGGGGGAAGCCCAGCGAATACCGAGGGCACCCTGACCCCGGTGGCCAGCAGGGGATCGTCCCGGCGGAGCTCCCTGTCCCGGGAGCGGATGCGACTGGAATGTGACAGGGAGCTGAGACTGAAAGAGCTCGAGCTCGAGGTAAGGCGGCAAGAACTGAAGCAGGAGCGGGAAGAGAAGGAGAGACAACGTCAGCATGAGCGGGAAGAGCGGGTAGAACGGGAAAAACAGCGTCAGCATGAGCTGGAACTGGCCAGGCTGAAGAGCAGTGGGGCCCCAGCTGCGGTGAGCGAGGGGGGACCCAAGACTGCAAAGAGCTTTGATAAGTGCTTGCTGGCCCAGCGTAAGGAGGGGGAGGACATGGATACCTTCCTGACGGCCTTTGAGAATACCTGCGAGCTGCTCCAGGTTGACCCTGCAGACAGGCTCCAGTTTCTCATTCCCTCACTGGACCCCACAGCCAGGGAGGTGTACAGCCGACTGAAAGGGGCGGAGACAAGGGACTACGAACTGTTCAAAAAGGCCCTGCTCCGCGAGTTTGGGCTGACCCCTGAGATGTACCGGCAAAGGTTCCGGAATCAGCGTAAAACCCGTGAGATCACATACCTACAACTAGCCAACCGGGCGCAGGGGTATGCCCGCAAGTGGACGGCTGGGGCCCAAACTATAGAGGATCTACTTGGCCTAGTCGTACTGGAGCACGTGTATGAGCAGTGCCCATCCGACCTGAGGCGATGGTTGATGGACCAAAAGCCAGAGAACCCACAGCACGCAGGCCAGTTGGCCGACGAGTTTGTGAACAGTCGGGCAGGGGATAACCGGGAGGAGTCCCAAAGGAACAGTCCCACCACAACGCAGAGCGAGAGTCACCATGGGACCTCCCAGCGGGAAAATACGGAAAAACCCCACCAAAGGGGAAGATCCAGCATCAGGTCCATCCAACCCACTCGAGGGGACCCATGGGGCATGGTCTGCTATCACTGTGACCAGAGAGGTCACATACGGGCCCAGTGCCCCAGGCTCAGGGACAGACTGAGCAGACCAAACCCACAGAGGGTTGACTGGGTAGAGACCCAGCCGGGCGAGAGGCAGCGTTCCCACGGAAGGGGGGCTGGCAGAGTACCACCTGCTA
>NW_020711294.1:0-897 GCF_002925995.2 Terrapene triunguis | reverse complement strand
GCTCCAGGCCAGCTTCTCTGGGGGGCTGGATGCTCCAGACTCAGGGTTTTTGGTTTATACGGTGGGCGCGGGGCGGTCCCTCCGGAGTGAGTACCTTGTTTCCCTGGAGGTGGATGGGAGGCAGGTCAATGGATACTGGGATACGGGCTCAGAGGTGACACTGGTCCGGCCCGAGGTGGTGGCCCCAGATCAGGTGGTGCCCAACACCCACCTGACCCTGACGGGGGTGGGCGGAACACCAGTCAAAGTGCCCGTGGCAAGGGTACACCTGAAGTGGGGGGCCAAGGAGGGCCCCAAGGACGTGGGGGTACACCCGTATTTGCCCACTGAGGTGTTGATGGGGGGGGACCTGGAGGACTGGCCAAGCAACCCCCAAAGTGCACTGGTTGTGACCCGCAGTCAGAACCGGCGAGGGGCACTGCGCCCTGACCTTGGGGAGGGTGCCTTGCCTGAGGCGCAGGACCCTAACCTGGTGGGGAGGGAACACCCAGGGACACGGCTCAGGGAGGCTGCGGCTTCAGACCCAGCCGGCGAGAGAGAACAGGTGGCCATCCCTGTCCCAGCTGCTGAGTTCCAGGCCGAGGTGCAGAAAGATCCCTCCTTGCGGAAGATAAGGGACCTGGCCGACCTCGGTGCGGTACAGACCATGGGGAGAGGTGGCCGGAAAAGGTTCCTGTGGGAGAAGGGGTTCCTGTACCGAGAATGGGCTCCCCCAGGGAAAATGGGGTCAGGGGGGATCAGGAGGCAGCTGGTGGTACCCCAGAAGTATCGCCGCCAGCTGCTGTACCGGGTCCATGACACCCCCCTCCCAGGCCACCAGGGAACCTGGCGTACCCAGCAGAGGCTGCTACGGAGCTTTTACTGGCCTGGGGTCTTTGTTACTGTCCGGCAGTACTG
>NW_020711293.1:0-4565 GCF_002925995.2 Terrapene triunguis | reverse complement strand
CAACACAGGAGAAAGCAGAGCACCATACCGGTAGCATCTGACAACACTGGTGACCCCGACCGCTGATCTGGTGAGTAAGCAAAACTGCCGTGGTAAGAATCGCTATCTAACATGGCAGTAAACCTCGAGCTAGGGAACCCCCTAATCCCCTCCCTTGTGATCCCCACGGAGTTTGATAATTGTGGGACCCGCTGGATTGCCAGTAAGGGGGGTCCATATGAATTTAAAAAAGAGAGTGGGGAAACATGGACTGGCTTATGTAGAGCGATGGTAGAAACCGAGGCTCTGAGAAACAGTAATAAGAGTAAAAAAGCAAGAATTCTGCAACTTATGTCTCTGGCAGTGAGATGGCTTAGACAGCATGCTGGAATGCTGGCCAAACAAGTTACAGAAAAAACAGGAGAAGTAGAAGAGGTGACCCGAGCAGTTGAGCACTGGAAAGCCCAAGCTCTGTTAGCAGGGCAACAGGCGGTCCAAACTCATGATATGCTCGAGCAAGTGAAGCAGGAAAATAAAAAATTGGAAACAGCTGTAGAAAACCTGCAGAAGCAAAAAGCACTGTCCCCTGGGGTTCAGTGTTCTTCAAGTGCTTTTACAGTGCCTGAGGAATGGGGACAGAAATGGAAACAGGTGGCTCTTGCCAAGTTAAGAGATGGAACATGGGACAGTTGGGATGGATGCTGCAATGGGGACATGTGGAATGACTCTGTTAAAACATCCTGTCATGACCCATGGGCAGGGGCTACCGCACAGCAACCGCCACCTTATGATAAAAGCCAGGTTCCAGTTAAACTTAAACTGAGACCTAGACTGGTGCCTGTCAGAACGGGACAAGTAAGTGCACAGAAGGAAAGAGTAGCAAACAATACTTTCACAGAATTGGTAAATCAAATGAAGGAAAATATGGAACAGTTCACAGAGCACATTAGAAGACAGGAGCTGCGACTTGATCGCAGGGGAGTGAATAAAAAAGAATTTCAAAGTAAAAAACCAAAATTAAGTGGGTTAACACCTAGAATTAATGCATTAACACATGGAGTTGCCCAAAACCAGTTAACTGCAGCAAAAAAGGGCACTCCCGCCATCCATTTGGCATGCACACAAAAGCAACAGACATTGGGGGAACAAATTCAGGTTTTACAAGATCAGGTAACTACCCCCATTCTCCTCTCAAAGCCAGGATAAAAACTAGGGACGCGGTTCCCAACTGTGCAGGTTCCCAACTGCTTTGACCCACGGAACCACACTCCACGCTCATATCTGAAAATAGAACATTCTTTCTCAAATATTTTTACATACCGGTTAAGTTTGTCCTTTATATGCTTTCTTAGTTTGCTAAACTTGCTGCTGCTGCCTGTACTTTCAAATATCTTGATAGAGTTAATCTCTCTTGGCTCAGGTCTCGCTACCTTCCTAGGTTGCTCTTCACCCCCCCCCCTTTCCCCCGCCTCTCCTCAATTCTGCTCTCTCTCTTTGTTTTAAAACTTAAAAGTTATAGTTTTTACAGAAACCTCCAAAACATACAGCAATTGAAAACAGAATAAAACAAGAAACAAAAAGAAAACAAGGTAAAAACTTTACTTTAAATAAATCCAGTAAATTAAGTATTTTAACCCTTCAGGAATGCAACAGCTGGAATTACTCCTAACTTTCTTGAAGATATGGTTGCCAAGCAACAGAAATGCACACTCTGCTTCTAATCCTAACCACTCACTAATATTTGAAACATGGGCTTTTCTTATTTCCATATAGCAGAGTTTTAAAATAATGTTAAATATAAAGTAATGCAAAATTCCTTGTTACCAAATTAATACAATACATTTGGCAAATATTAATATATTTTTAACAATTTATGTAACAAGTTTTAAATAAGGTAATAATTTGTTTATTCAAGCATAACCCTTTTTATTTTTTATTTTTGTTTGCCTTACTTTGTATATTTATGAATAGAATTCTGGCACCATTTGTTGTTAATTGTAAGTTTGTCCTGTATGTCATGTGTGTTGTCTTGTGTTGTATGTTGGGTGTGTCACGTTACTATTTTTTATTATTTTTATTTTGTTGCAACAAAAATCAATTTTATACCCTTTTAAAAATTTATATATATGTGGTACCACATTATTTTAAGATCATGGTTGGGGTATAATTGTAGTATTATTAACACCAATTTTTTGTGCAAAGTTCAAAAAGGTTTCAGTTACAAATATATGTACATATATTTCTGCCTCAACAAATAATGCAATTGCATACAAAAAGAATTCTCTTATCAATCACAGTTTTGTTTTGTTTTTTAAGTTTTTTTTTTATTTGTTATTCAAAGAAAAAATGTAAGGGGAAACCTTCAACATTAAGGTAAAGATAATATTAACAAAATGTTCATTTCTTTTTTGGGCTTTTTATAAAGTTGTTTGCACTTTTAAATATAGTTATAAAAATATCATAACCAAAATGTTTTAAAACAACAATTTATGCATAAAGCTAACCAAACAATTTGAACAGGTTTCCACCTTTGGCTCCCAAACATAACAAAGCATCATGAAACTATACCCTCAAATACCCTCAAAGTACTGTATTTAAAATTTCTTTTGGTTTAATTTTATAGTTGGTTTTATTTTTTATGCTTTTCTTTTGTTATGTTATGTTAATGGAAAGCAGTGGTTGTTAAAGTTGTGCTTCTAAACAGTTAACAAGAGTGAAATTGGTATCACAAGCAAATTAACTCTAAAAAGCTTGGTAAAAAGTCTGTTAACTCCTCCTTTGCTGAAACAAATTGTTCAGCAAGGGAAAGCAATACACCTTCTCATGGAAGATTGTGAACATTTATTTTAAACGTTAAGCATTACATTTCGTATAAAAATATTAGTAATGCACTTCAAATGAAAATGAATGTCTATACAACAATTGCAAAAGTATAGCTTGTGTTATAAAAGGCTTGGTCCCTATTACATTGTTCTTATTACATTGTAAACAAACTAAGTTAAACTGTGTATTAAGTTTTGTTAACAAAAAACAAAAACAAAAATCCTTTATGTTAACTAACTAGCTGTTTAAGTTGCATCCCACAGACCAAAGACACCAGAAAATATCACACCCTGAAGACACCAGATGATATCAGTATACAGTGAAGAAACCCCCAAGCATCAAGAACAGAAAAATGAAGTGCTTTATAAATAAGAGACTAGTTAAATACACCTCTACCATATATGGACAATTAAGTTAACAATCAGCTAAAAAACACTAGCTGGACCAGGATAAGCCATCATTTAATTTCAACTTGGTTACTGTGTAAAAACAACTGTATTATTGCTGTACTACTGTATTATTGTTGTACTGTTGTCTTATTGCTGTATTGTATTATTGCTGTACAACATTTACAATATACATAACCTTGCTAAACTGTTTAACCAACACACAGGTAAAAATCAACAAACAAATGGCAGCAAACAACGTGAAGGCAAAGAAAAAACAAAGTGGTAAACAAACAAAAAGTTACATAGTAACTACAAATTGGGTAAACAAATGGCCTGTTAGTACCAGTCATAATTTGGGTCAGTGATACTGCATCCTAACTGAGGCACATGTTATTCAAAACAATCTTGTTCAGTGTCTGGGTACCAATACTAAATCCTGACACAGCACTATTTGATAAATTGGTTACTGTCCATTCAGTAGGTTATCTGGAAGACAGCATCCATAAGAAAGAACTGGATCTATGTCAACTACTGGTGTATCGCAAAGCCGCGCATCCAGTGGAACAAAGAAGCTAGCCACTTCTGTTTCCTGCCCAGTAAAGCTTACCAGAGGGTGACAACCAGCCATAAGGGTAACCTATGACATGAATGGACAGTACTGTGTAGTAACTAATTACAATATATTTATATATAAAGGCCTCAGTGGTAGTGTCACTACTCCAAATTTCTGTTTTACTTTGCATATACATAGCACTGTGGGACACACTATCACAATCCCTATCCCAATATTTCAAAACACTCAGCCTACTACTAATGATGAGACAGGTAATAACTAGAATTGCCCTAATAGGAGTGTGTTTCTATCTGTGTCACCAAAGTAAAAGGACCAAAGTACAACACTGGACTGGAAAAACATGGTTATGCTTGGATATAAGGTGGTGTCATCTGTACACATACATACTATACATATATGCCCATACACACTACAAATATATATGCCATATCCATATAATTCATATATATTAATTATTTGGGAGTGCCTCTAAGGCTCAATCATAATACTACATTCCTCAGTCATGGTCCCGGGCCTAACATTCCCAGGCCCACCATAAGGGACTAAAAAATAATTGGATAATAAAATCTGTCCCTCAGTCGTACGAGGGAATGTGCAGACTAAAGAGACAGATGGGGCATAAGTGTATGGATGGTAAAATAAGGTAACCACGTAACAGTGTTTAGCACGCTGGGTTATCTTTAGTCCATGCATTATGCTTTTCCGGGACGATGGGTAAACATCCTCCCCTTAAAAAAACAAAAAGTGGGGGAATGTAGTAAGAGGAGGCCCTGAGAGATAAACCTTGGTATCAGAGGCCT
>NW_020711292.1:0-1238 GCF_002925995.2 Terrapene triunguis | reverse complement strand
GTTGGGAAGGAATTTTCCTCCAGGGCAGATTGGCAGAGGCCCTGGGGGTTTTTTGCTTTCCTCTGCAGCATGGGGCATGGGTCACTTGCTGGAAGATTCTCTGCATCTTGAAGTCTTTAAACCATGATTTGAGGACTTCAATGGCTCAGACACAGGTTTGATACAGGAGTGGGTGGGTGAGATTCTGTGGCCTGCGTTGTGCAGGAGGTCAGACTAGATGATCATAATGGTCCCTTCTGACCTTAAAGTCTATGATTCTAAGGTGGAATTTTCAGAGATTTTCAACCTCGAGCAAGTCTCTTCTGAGCATGTGCAAACTACAGCTTTTCAAAGGTTTGTAACATCTTTTATTGGACCAACTTCTGTTGGTGAGAGAGACAGACTTTCAAGCTTACATAGAACTCTTCTTTGGGTCTCTAGACCTGAAGCTCGAAAGTTTGTCTCTCTCAACAGAAGTTGCTCTGATAAAAGATATTACCTTGTCTCTCTTGTATACAATCAGTTGATTTAACAGGTTATTTTGAGGGGGGGGGAGGAGGTTAAAGCTTCTGCTCTCCAATGGGGGTGTCTGGACCCCAACTGTTACAACCCCCCACACTTTTCTTAGTTCCTGGAGGGCTGTGGTCCTCCTCCCTAATGGAATTACATTCACTCATGGCCCACAATGATACATAAACTAGTAAGATCTCCCAAAGATATTGCAGGAAATTGCCATATTTGTCACATATGCCACTTAAGTTTGCAGCAAAATAAATGACTTTTGCAGTAAACTCACTTGTCTGCTGTATTGTATCTAAAGAAGGCTATGTCCATTTATTCATTATTCCTGTATATATTTCTGTATATAAATATTTTTAACAGAAAATAAAGAGGGACTGATGCAAATATTTACACTTCTGTTTATTCCCTGGAGACAACTACTACCAAATGGCACATTCTGCTATTCCTTATATAGGAAGGCATTAGAGGGTGGCTGTCTAGTACCTGCTGGTGAGTCTTACTACCTGGAGTTGTAACTACCTGGAAAAGAGTGCAGAATGTGTGTCCAACTCCTGCATGCCCAGAAACATAGGCACCGATTTTCTGATTTCCCAGGGGTGCTCCACCCACGCTTTGCCCCAGGCCCTGCCCCCACTCCACCCCTTCCCACCCCCACCCTGCCCTAGCCCCACCTCTTGCTGTGCCCACTCCGCCCCCGCCCCTCCCAGCCTCCTCCCCCTCGCTCTGCCTCTTCCTGC
>NW_020711291.1:5920-9110 GCF_002925995.2 Terrapene triunguis | reverse complement strand
GCCTGCGTTGTGCAGGAGGTCAGACTAGATGATCATAATGGTCCCTTCTGACCTTAAAGTCTATGATTCTAAGATGGAATTTTCAGAGATTTTCAACCTCAAGCAAATCTCTTCTGAGCATGTGCAAACTACAGCTTTTCAAAAGTTTGTAACTTGGACAAAGTTGGGCAGATTTTCACAGATATAGCAAAAGGCATACCCTTGAGACAAAGGCCACCCCCACACCAAATTTTAAGTTCTTACTACAAAGCATGGGGGCATTAGAGCTTCTCAAAGAAAAGGTCACTAGAATTTTTTTTACATGGGCAAAACAATGTATTTTTAACTAGCCTTGCCCTCAGAAATGGCAGAACCATTTTGACTGAAACTTTCCATTCCGCATGAGACAGACATCTAGCATGGAAAATTTCAACCTGAATGGTTACAGTTTAGCAAAGTTATAAGCAACTGAAAACAGGGTCTTATGATAGGAAATGTTGGGCAACCTTAATATGTGGTGCTATCAGCCCTGCCTTTAATTATGCAATATGAAACATTTTTTTCTACAACATTACATACATATGTTTAATTTTTAGCACTCTATCCTATTCTGTATATGCCACATAAGCAAAGTCCATTGATTTAATGTATATTAAAATTACATGGGGTAAGCCATACTTACTTCATGTTAAAGTATATAGCTCTTTAATAACCTGAAAATCAAAAAGAAATCTTACACAAAGTGAAAACACGGACAAATTGCTACGGAGGAGTATAAAACAATAGCCTTCCCACAAGCACAAGATCTCAGCCTGGCTTCCCCCAGCTAGTTACTCCTTGCAGAATGACACCAACTGCCCGTCCAGTCCCAAGTTTCTACAAATTTGTCCTCCCTGAGTTCTTTTAACTATCAGACACTCAGACTTTTCCTGTTTGGTTCATCACCCCTTATGGCATGAAACCAGCTCCTCAGATACCAGCTTACTTTGGTCCCCACACTCCACCCAGTTTGCACACCAGAGATGTGCTTGGGGTAAAAATAAACAAAAGGTTTTATTTATGTAACCCTTCTGCCCATCTAAGGGTATGTCTACACTACGAGGGTAATTCGATTTTACTTAAATCGAATATGTGGAATCGATATTGCAAAGTCGAACGTGTGTGTCCACACTAAGGACACACTAAGGACAGTAATTCGACTTTGTGAGTCCACACTAACGGGGCGAGCGTCGATATTGGAAGCGGTGCACTGTGGGCAGCTATCCCACAGTTCCCGCAGTCCCCGCTGCCCATCGGAATTCTGGGTCGAGCCGCCAATGCCTTCTGGGTAAAAAAAATTTGTCGTCATCCGTCCGTCACTAACGCCCTCCCTCCCTCCATGAAAGCGCCGGCGGGAAATCAGTTCGCGCACTTTTCTGGTCAGTGACAGCGCGGACGCCACAGCACTGCGATCATGGATCACGCTGCGACCATCGCTGCACTTGTGGCCGTTCTCAACACCTCGCAGCTTATCATACACCTTTCCCTGAGGCAGATGCAGAGAAATCGGGCGAGGAGGCTACGGCACCGCCGTGAGAGCCTGAAGTCGGAGAGTGGCACAGAGCTGTCAGAAACCACGAGCCCCAGCGCCCAGGACATCACGGTGGCAATGGGGCATGTGGATTTTGTTGAACGGCGATTCTGGGCCCGGGAAACAAGCACGGACTGGTGGGACCGTATAGTGCTTCAGGTCTGGGATGAATCCCAGTGGCTGCGAAACTTTCGCATGCGGAAGGGGACTTTCCTCGAACTTTGTGAGTTGCTGTCCCCTGCCCTGAAGCGCAAGGACACCCGCATGCGAGCAGCCCTGACTGTCCAGAAGCGAGTGGCCATAGCCCTCTGGAAGCTTGCAACGCCGGACAGCTACCGGTCAGTCGCGAACCACTTTGGTGTGGGCAAATCTACCGTGGGGGTTGTTGTCATGCAAGTAGCCAAGGCAATCGTGAAGGTACTGCTCCCAAAGGTAGTGACCCTGGGAAACGCGCAGGTCATCATAGATGGCTTTGCCGCGATGGGATTCCCAAACTGCGGTGGGGCTATAGATGGGACTCACATCCCTATCCTGGGACCGGACCACCAGGCCAGCCAGTACATCAACAGAAAGGGCTACTTTTCAATGGTGCTGCAAGCACTGGTGGACCATCGGGGACGGTTTACAAACATCTACGTCGGATGGCCGGGCAAGGTTCATGACGCTCGTGTGTTCAGGAACTCTGGTCTGTTTAGACGGCTGCAGGAAGGTATTTACTTCCCAGACCACAAAATAACTCTTGGGGATGTGGAGATGCCTACAGTCATCCTCGGGGACCCAGCCTACCCGCTAATGCCCTGGCTCATGAAGCCCTATACTGGCGCCCTGGACACAGAAAAAGAACTGTTCAACTACCGGCTGAGCAAGTGCAGAATGGTGGTGGAGTGTGCTTTTGGCCGTCTCAAAGGGAGATGGAGAAGCTTACTCACTCGCTGTGATCTCAGTGAAACCAATATCCCCATCGTTATTGCAGCTTGCTGTGTGCTCCACAATCTGTGTGAGAGCAAGGGGGAGACCTTTATGGCGGGGTGGGAGCTAGAGGCAAATAGCCTGGCTGCTGATTACGTCCAGCCAGACAGCCGGGCCATTAGAAGATCCCAGCGGGACGCCCTGTGCATCCGGGAGGCTTTGAAAGCTAGGTTCCTGAGTGAGCAGGGCAACCAGTGACTTTTCAGTTTGTGGACAGAAAAGCTGAACCTGCCCCCGTTTCTTTACCCAGTTCATTTTGACTATCCTCTCCAGTTACATACCCCCTTCACCCCCTTCCCCTTCCCAAAAAATAAAATCATTTCGATTTTGTTAATGAACACCGTTGTCTGTATTGCTGTTTTCGCGGGAATATTTTAAACCGGGGACGCAGACTGTGGCGGGGGGCGGGTTTAGTGTTCTGATGCAAATGATGCTTCTAAACTCCCGGAATGACAGGCTCCGCACTGGTGGACTGGTTATTTCAATGGAGCCTGCCAGCACTCCTGGGTGGGACTGTGTGTATGTGTCGGCTATGTGACTTTCTGGCAGGGGGGGTAGGGTTACAGATCCCCTGCTGCGTGGATCTGTGAGCCAGGATAAGGACCGCTGCATAAGATCTGTAACTGCCCTCCCCCGCCACAAAGTCACAGAGCAACCCCCCCCCCCCCCCCC
>NW_020711291.1:0-5820 GCF_002925995.2 Terrapene triunguis | reverse complement strand
CCCCCCCCCCCCCCCCAAAACATGAAAAACACCTCCCAGACTGACCAGGGTAACCAGTGACTGCACTGTGTATGTGTCCTGATGCTGGACCTGACACCGCCTCTGTACCCTGCTAAAGGTCACTGTCCTGTCCAATTACCAAGCCCCTTCCCCCACTCCAGACAGACTCTCCCTCAAAAGAACCTGACTGAAACAGTAATGAACAGAAACAAACATTTTATTGCGAACCAGACATGAAACGTGGGGGGTGAAACTTGGACGGGGGCTTGTGTGAGGTGGGTAGGAAAGGACTTATGAAATTTTGGGGAATGTCAGCCTTCTACTGCTAGAGCAGTCTGCAGGGGTTGACTGAAAGTTTTAACGGCCCTTGCCGCCCCTCCTTCTTTGGACTTTGGGTGAGGGTGGTGTGGGACTTGGTGGCGGGTGAGGGCGGTTACAGATAGACTGCAGCGGGGCTCTGTCCTCCTGCCTCCGGTCTTGCAGAACATCCACAAGGCGCCGGAGCGTGTCCGTTTGCTCCCTCATTAGTCCAAGCAGCTTTTCAGTAGCCTGTTGGTCCTCCTGACGCCACCTCTCCTCCCGTTCCATGACTGCTCGGTGCATTTGTGACAAGTTCTCCCTCCACTGTGTCTGCTGGGCTGCCTGGGCTCGGGAGCAGCCCATTAGTTCTGAGAACATGTCTTCACGCGTCTTCTTCTTCCTCCGCCTAATCTGCGCTAGCCTCTGGGAGTGTGCTGACAGGCTGGGTTGGGAGACAGTCGCAGATGTGTCTGTGTGAATTTTAAAAAGGGAGTGAATTCCTGAGACAGATAAATGAAATTGTATACAAAGAACCTAGTCTTTCTCTGTGAACAAGACCATGCACTGAACCTCTCACATGCGCACTCAGGACAAGGTCGAATTTTCGGCCGTCGCCTTCAGTGCCTGTGGACTTGCGGAGGTCTTGGAGTGTTCAGAGAACTGTGGCTGGAGACCTGAACTTCTGGAGCGGGCAATAATGGTAAGCCGCAGACTTGTGGCTGCTTAAAACTCCAGCTGTAGCACTGGCCTCCTTTCACATTGAAAGCAATGCCAGTCTCTGCTGCCAGCAATCAGGACAGCATCAACTCTGCCCCTGTCCCACCCCCTCGCGGCTGTCCCAGGGAAAGATCCCTGTATGCTGCCCCTCTCCCTCCACCGCGTGGCTGTAAAGCAGTCCCAATACTAACATTCCCCTCCCTAATTCAAAGCAGGGCGTCATGAGCGACATCACCCTCCTGAGGATCCCGGACACCCAGAGAGAACGCATGCTGCGGGAAAGCATGCAGAAACCGGGGCCGTATGCCGCCATGCTATGTCGTGCGATGATCCCGGAGTACTTGATTGTGGCGTGGAGGGGACATGTCTGCTACCACGGAGGGCCCACTAAGATCGCCCTACCCCGGAACCTGATCAACAGGCTTGAGCTCTACCTCCACGAGACCTACGAGGAGTTCTCCTACGAGGATTTCTCGTCGATCCCCGGCCACATTGACCGGATTTTCGCGTAGGTGCACTGGGACTTTGGAGTGGAGCGTCTTGGGCCTGGGAATCATGTAGTAACGGACATTGTGAAAATTTTTTAAAACACTTGGGACTAAATTGAGAAGAGCCTAAGACAGAGAAATCATGAAAACCCATTTGTTACCTTTGTAAATATTCCTGTTTTGTACCTGATTATTTTTTTACTAGTTTACAGCACTTTTATAAATATACATTGTTAATAGTATAAATATTACCGTTCTGTTTTAAATAAATGTTTACATGTTTACAGCACTTACTGCTTGATCCTTCCCCTGATTCTGTGTCCGGGGTAAGGGATGGGGACGGTTGGTACGGGATCTCGGTAAGGGTGATGAAGAGCTCCTGGCTGTCGGGGAAATCAGCGGTGCCAGCGCTGTCGACTGCCTCGTCCTCCTCATCTCCTTCCTCCTCTTCCCCGTCCGCTGAGGAACCGGCCGCGGACAATATCCCATCCTCGGAGTCCACGGTCAGGGGTGGGGTAGTGGTGGCGGCCGCTCCCAGGATGGAATGCAGTGCCTCGTAGAAACGGGATGTGTGGGGCTGGGATCCGGATCGTCCGTTAGCCTCTTTGGTTTTTTGGTAGCCTTGTCTCAGCTCCTTGATTTTCACGCGGCACTGCGTTGCATCCCGGCTGTAGCCTCTCTCTGCCATGGCTTTGGAGATCTTCTCGTAGATCTTAGCATTCCTTCTTTTGGAGCGCAGCTCTGAAAGCACGGACTCATCGCCCCACACTGCGATGAGATCCAAGACTTCCCGATCAGTCCATGCTGGGGCCCTCTTTCTATTGGATTGCACGGCCATCTCTGCTGGAGAGCTCTGCATAGTTGCCACTGCTGCTGAGCTCCCCTCGATGTCCAAAGAGGAACTGAGATTCAAACTGCCCAGACAGGAAAATGAAAATGAATTCAAATTTTCCCGGGGGTGTGGCTGGTCAGAGCATCCGAGCTCGGACTGCTGTCCAGAGCGTCAACAGAGTGGTGCACTGTGGGATAGCTCCCGGAGCTATTACCGTCGATTTCCATCCACACCTAGCCTAATTCGATATGGCCATGTCGAATTTAGCGCTAATCCTCTCGTTGGGGAGGATTACAGAAATCGATTTAAAGAGAGCTTTATGTCGAACTAAATGGCTTCCTGGTGTGGACGGGTGCAGGGTTAATTCGATATAACGGCGCTAAAGTCGACATAAAAGCCTAGTGTAGACCAGGCCTAAGTTGGCAGCAACAAGGGCCGGGTTCTGTATCTAGGGGTTCCGTTTCAATAACACAATGCAAAACCGGCTCGAGCCCCCACCCAGTGACCTGGGACAATTACATACCACCCCCCTGGGTACCTCTAAGAGGCAATACTTCCCCTCTCGCAAGCACGGAGTCTGAGTGTAGCAGAAAATGTTTAATAACATGAGGTAAACGATATCAGCATAAAATTGGAAAAACACCACAAACAGGATTCCTAACACAAACCATGAGCAAAACCCACCCCAGCAAATTGGGCTGTGTCCTTTCCCTTTGGTTCTTGAATCCAGCAACCCAAAAATCACCCAGAGTCCCCAAAGTCCAACATCCCCAAAGTCTCTGGGGTCCAGCAACCACCCAAAGTCCCAAAAGTCCAACAACCCCCAAAGTCTCTGCCCCTGGTCAGTGCAGCCCCAGAGTAAGGGGGGGGGCACGCAGGGTGTTAAGGGGCACCTTACGTGATCCGAGGCTGGCCAGCCGTCTGTTTCTCTGTGGGGGTTCCGCCGCAGCCTTTACCACGAGCCAGTCCACTTTCCTGCCATCCCACGAACTGCTCCGCTCTACAAGCTGCTCCGCTCCACTCCACTCCGCTCCGCTCACCGACCTGTGAGCTGTTCCAGCCGTCCCCGCAAACAGCTCCACTCGCCATTCCTTGGGCCACTCCAACCAGCCCCGCAAGGCTCCACGCCGCTCGCTGCTCCTCCAGTCGTCCCCACAAATTGCTCCGCCAGCTGCTGAGCAATATAGCTTCAGGCTCCCCCACTAGTTAACATAGCCTCAGTGATCTCAGCTCTTAATAACATCAGCTCTTTTGTGATTTCAGCTCTTAGCAATTTCAGCTCATAGTAGGGGAGCCCCAGTGCTGGTGCTGCACCATTGGCCCAAAGTGAATTCAGCTCAGCAGCCTGTAACTAGACTTCTAAGGGAATCAAAGTTAGCTCTGACATTCCACAGTGGAGAGAGGAGGTGGTGCAATTGGTGTTTCGGCCCCTCAGAGGGGGCCCATACCATCAGGTACAAATACCTGTCCCCATCCTCTCTCAATTCACTGGGTTTTGTAACCCATGCACCTTGTCAAGCAAGTGCTACTTAGGTAATGGTGAAGGACTTACTCAGTCCTTCTGTCATACAACAGTTCCACTGGCCTTGATTCACAGAATCAGGGTAACAAAACTTTATTCTTCCTGCCCCAATAATAGAGAAACTGGGGATCCCACACCAGCCAAAGTAACCACTTTCAGTTGCTGTGTTTCCTGCCAGGCGAGTGGGTGTGCCTATGCAAACAAGATCAGCCCCTGGAGTTCTTTTCCACACTCGCCATAATTCACCACCAGATGTCAGGGTAGAGCTCATCCTGACTCTGCTTACATCTAATAGAAAAAACACAGATTCAAAGACGAAATAGTAAGGGAAAGCAAACACTTACAAATTACACAGTAAATAAACATAAAGCTGCAACCACAGGCTTTACACTTCCATGTTAGATGAATTCCCTTTTCTAATACAAGTTACCTATTTCCTTTGAACAGTTTCCCAGTGTACCCTTTAACTATAGGAGAGATCCAACATTTCACGGACAGCTTCCTGTCTAGAGGCTGTCCCTCAGTTTCTGGATGTCTTTCACTTCAAACTCCTTCCATTTTAAAAGGGTTTGCAGGGTGTTTTTTTTTTTCTTTAGTCACTATACCTATTCAAAGTGGGGAAATCCCCAGTTGTCACAGTGTCTTTCTATTAACTTTAATGGCCTATCCTAGACTTTTCCTGGGTTGTACAGGGAATGGGTACTTGAAGCTGGTTTCATGTAAACAACTGGTTTGGGAGGTACACCTCTACCCCGATATAACGCTGTCCTTGGGAGCCAAAAAATCTTACCGCCTGATTGCTTCACTGTCCTGTTGTGAGATGATGCTAAAGTTGTACCACAGTTAAAATGTATAATTTTCTCTATATGTCCATGTATACATTCATAACCATAGTCTGTATTCATATCTTATAATGACCATCAAGTTCAGAACATTACAACCTTTCATAAAAGACCTTACTCCGTATGTGTTATAGTACAATAATATTGTATACAATTGTCAGATGCAGTGTTGTACTTGTGTTGGTCCAGGATATTAGAAAGACGAGTGAGGTAACATCTTTTATTGGACCAACTTCTGTTGGTGAGAGAGACAGACTTTCAAGCTTACATAGAACTCTTCTTTGGGTCTCTAGCCCTGAAGCTCGAAAGTTTCTCTCTCAACAGAAGTTGCTCCGATAAAAGATATTACCTTGTCTCTCTTGTATACAATCAGTTGATTTAACAGGTTATTTTTTTGGGGAGTGGGGAGGAGGTTAAAGCTACTGCTCTCCAATGGGGGTGTCTGGACCCCAACTGTTACAACCCCCCACACTTTTCTTAGTTCCTGGAGGGCTGTGGTCCCCCTCCCTAATGGAATTACGTTCACTCATGGCCCACAATGATACATAAACTAGTAAGATCTCCGAAAGATATTGCAGGAAATTGCCATATTTGTCACATATGCCACTTAAGTTTGCAGCTAAATAAATGACTTTTGCAGTAAACGCACTTGTCTGCTGTATTGTGTCTAAAGAAGGCTATGTCCATTTATTCATTATTCCTGTATATATTTCTGTATATAAATATTTTTTCACAGAAAATAAAGAGGGACTGATGCAAATATTTACACTTCTGTTTATTCCCTGGAGACAACTACTACCAAATGGCATATTCTGCTATTTCTTATATAGGAAGGCATTAGAGGGTGGCTGTCTAGTACCTGCTGGTGAGTCTTACTACCTGGAGTTGTAACTACCTGGAAAAGGAAAAGAGTGCAGAATGTGTGTCCAACTCCTGCATGCCCAGAAACATAGGCACCGATTTTCTGATTTCCCAGGGGTGCTCCACCCACGCTCTGCCCCAGGGCCTGCCCCCACTCCACCCCTTCCAACCCCCACCCTGCCCTAGCCCCACCTCTTGCTGTGCCCACTCTGCCCCCGCCCCTCCCAGCCTCCTCCCCCTCGCTCTGCCTCTTCCTGC
>NW_020711290.1:687-1274 GCF_002925995.2 Terrapene triunguis | reverse complement strand
GGTTTTACAAACAGCCGTAAGTGTTCATTATAATATTTCTAAGACATTGAATTTATAACAACGTGTCTGTGATGTGATTTGGAAACAATCATGCTGAAGTGATAAATGCTGAGAAGTGCAACACTTAGAGCCAGTTTTTTCAAAAGTGTGTGTGCAAGATGCCTTTATGTGCACATTTTATGCAGAACTACTGCAAATAAAATAGCCGTTTAGATGTCTAATTGATCTAATTAATCACTTGCATGTGCAGTTATGACGCGTGAATATACATAGCACTCTTATTTTAAATCAATCCCTTTTCCAAAGATATACAGATTTTGCGCACATCTGCATGCAGAATTCTGGATGCTGTCAGTGAATTGACAGTGAGATTTAATTCTCTGCTCTGCACTTGTTTCTTTATAAGAGACAGAAATTTGATATGAAGGAGCTACTGCTTTAAATTAAAATAAGAATAATTGTAGCAAATGGAAATTAGCTTCATAGCTGTATTGTTAAGAAGTATTTTTAATCAATGCCTCTTCCAAAGGTGGACAGTTTTTTTTAATGTTGTTGTGGGCCCAGGGGAATTGAAGAACAAAATAAAA
>NW_020711290.1:0-587 GCF_002925995.2 Terrapene triunguis | reverse complement strand
GGTTTTACAAACAGCCGTAAGTGTTCATTATAATATTTCTAAGACATTGAATTTATAACAACGTGTCTGTGATGTGATTTGGAAACAATCATGCTGAAGTGATAAATGCTGAGAAGTGCAACACTTAGAGCCAGTTTTTTCAAAAGTGTGTGTGCAAGATGCCTTTATGTGCACATTTTATGCAGAACTACTGCAAATAAAATAGCCGTTTAGATGTCTAATTGATCTAATTAATCACTTGCATGTGCAGTTATGACGCGTGAATATACATAGCACTCTTATTTTAAATCAATCCCTTTTCCAAAGATATACAGATTTTGCGCACATCTGCATGCAGAATTCTGGATGCTGTCAGTGAATTGACAGTGAGATTTAATTCTCTGCTCTGCACTTGTTTCTTTATAAGAGACAGAAATTTGATATGAAGGAGCTACTGCTTTAAATTAAAATAAGAATAATTGTAGCAAATGGAAATTAGCTTCATAGCTGTATTGTTAAGAAGTATTTTTAATCAATGCCTCTTCCAAAGGTGGACAGTTTTTTTTAATGTTGTTGTGGGCCCAGGGGAATTGAAGAACAAAATAAAA
>NW_020711289.1:0-4985 GCF_002925995.2 Terrapene triunguis | reverse complement strand
TATCTTGGTGGGTCCTGCGCTTATTGGCGGATTTTCTTGCCTCAGAGATTCACCGTGAGGGCTGGGGAACAGCTCAGAGACCTTCCCTCTGGAAGAACCCACAGTCCAGGTCAATTGGGAGGTTTGGGGGGAACCCGGGCCCGCCCTCTACCCCGGGTTCCAGCCCAGGGCCCTGTGGACTGCAGCTCTCTATAGTGCCTCCTGTAACAGCTGCATGACAGCTACAACTCCCTGGGCTACTTCCCCATGGCCTCCTCCAAACACCTTCCTTATTCTCACCACAGGACCTTCCTCCTCGTGTCTGATAATGCTTGTGCTCCTCAGTCCTCCAGCAGCACAGCACACCCTCACCCTCACCCTCTCACTCTCACTCTCACTCTCAGCTCCTTGCGCCTCTTGCTCCCAGCTCCTCACACTCGCATCACAAACTGAAGTGAGCTCCTTTTAAAACCCAGGTGCCCTGATTAGCCTGCCTTAATTGATTCTAGCAGCTTCTTCTTAATTGGCTCCAGGTGTCCTATTAGCCTGCCTGCCTTAACTGGTTCTAGCAGGTTCCTGATTACTCTAGTGCAGCCCCTGCTCTGGTCACTCAGGGAACAGAAAACTACTCATCCAGTGACCAGTATATTTGCCCTCTACCAGACTCCTGTACCCCACTGGTCTGGGTCTGTCACATATCCCTCCCCCCTGCTCAATGCCAAGGGGTTGGGCATCTTGGGACGCCAGACAGTGCACACGTGACAAGCCATCGACGTTGCCATGACGGTTCCCTACTCTGTGTTGCACACGGAACTGGAAAGGTTGGAGGGATAAGAACCATCTGGTCACCCTTGTGTTCTTCTCCTTGTTCCGCTGCATCCATTGAAGAGGGGCATGGTCGGTCACGAGGACAAATCTGCGCCCGAGCAGGTAGTAGCGCAATGTTTCCATGGCCCATTTTACAGCGAGGCATTCTCTCTCCACCACTGCATATTTTTGTTCCCTTGGAAGGAGTTTCCGACTGAGGTATAGAATTGGGTGTTCCTCCTTCCCGACCATCTGTGATAGAACGGCAGAGGGCAGTCCGTAGGTCTGTGAATGCTTCCTCTGCTGCGTCAGACCATCTCACCAGATCAGGTCCACAGGCTTTCACTAGGTCTGTCAGGGGGCTTGCCCTTGTGGCAAAGTGGGGGATAAATCATCGGTAATACCTCACCACACCTAGGAATGCTCGGACCTGCTTCTTATGACTCGGCCGAGGCCAATTTTGGATGGCCTCTAACTTATTCAGTTGGGGTTTTACCAGACCTTTTCCTACCACGTAGCCAAGATATTTGGCCTCCGTGAATCCTACAGCACACTTAACAGGGTTTGCCGTAAGGCCAGCTCGCCGTAAGGTATCAAGGACCGCCTCCACCTTCTTCAGATGGGTTTCCCAGTCTGGGGTATGAATGACCACATCGTCCAAGTAGGCAGCAGCATAACTGTTATGCGGGCGTAATAGCTTGTCCATGAGGCGCTGGAAGGTAGCTGGAGCCCCATGTAGTCCAAAAGGGAGGACAGTATATTGAAAAAGACCCTCTGGTGTAGAGAACGCAGTCTTTTCCTTTGCATCTTCTGCAAGGGGAATCTGCCAGTACCCCTTTGTCAAGTCTAAGATAGTCAAGTACCGGGCATTACCCAGACGGCCCACTAGCTCATCTATGCGAGGTATGGGGTACACGTCGAACTGGGATACTTCGTTTAGTCGCCGGAAGTCGTTGCAAAATCTTGTGGTGCCAGCAGGTTTGGGCACCAGCACGATCGGGCTGGACCACTGACTGTGGGATTCTTCGATGATCCCCAACTCCAGCGTTTTTTTTACTTCTGCTTTTATTTCCTCCCTTTTTGCCGCTGGCACCCGATAGGGCCTCATTGTTACTCTGGCCCCAGGGTTCGTGACGATGTGGTGATATGTCTCGGTTGTTCGACCCGGTTTTGTCGAGAACACATCTTGGTTCCGGAAGATCATCTCAGACACCTCATTCTTCTGGTCTGGTGTTAAATTGGGAGACACTCTCATCTGTTTGGAAGGCTCGTTTTCCTGGGTTAGGTCTTTTTGGACTGTTGTGCATGCCTCTTGTGCATGCCAGGGTTTCAGAAGGTTAATGTGATAAATCTGTTCTTGTTTTCTGCGTCCTGGCTGCCGCACCTTGTAGGTTACTTCCCCCACGGGTTCAACCACCTCATAGGGCCCCTGCCATTGGGCCAGAAGCTTGCTTTCTGCCGTGGGTACCAACATCATAACCCAATCCCCTGGTTGGAACTGTCGCACTTTTGCCTGGCGACTATAATAGGTTCGCTGGGCCTCCTGTGCCTTCTCCAAATGCTCCCATACAATAGGGGTAACCCGGGCTATCCAGTCTTGCATCTGCATTGCATGCTCTATTATATTTCTCCCCTCATTGGGTTCCTCTTCCCAGATCTCTTTGGCGATATCTAGTATGCCACAGGGGTGACGCCTGTATAATAACTCGAAGGGGGAAAACCCAGTTGAGGCCTGAGGTACCTCCTGGATAGCGAACATAAGGTAGGGTAGTAGGGTGTCCCAATCCTTCCCGTCCCGACTTACCACCTTCCTTATCATAGCCTTGAGGGTTCGGTTAAACCTTTCTACCAACCCATCAGTCTGCGGATGGTAGACTGAAGTTCTCAGGGTATGTATATGGAGCAGCGTACAGAGGTCCTTCATTAGCTTCGACATAAATGGGGTTCCTTGGTCGGTTAATATCTCCTTCGGTAGCCCCATTCGGGCAAAGATCCCCACCAGCTCTTTGGCTATAGTTTTAGAGGCTGTGTTCCACAGGGGAACGGCTTCTGGGTAGCGAGTAGCATAGTCCAAAACAACAAGTATATATTGGTGGCCCCGAACCATCTTCTCCAGGGATCCCACTAGGTCCATGGCTATTCGCTCGAAGGGGACTTCTATGATGGGAAGGGGTACTAAAGGTGCCCTCAAGTGGGGACGGGGACTGTGCAGCTGACACTCCGGACAGGAGGCACAGTACCTCCGCACTTCTTCATGTACTCCGGGCCAGAAGAACCATCGTAGGACTCGTGCCAGGGTCTTCTCTACCCCCAAATGCCCCCCAAAAAGATGACTATAAGCAAGACTTAATACAGCGTTCTGGTGTTTTTGAGGTACTAGGATCTGCTGTACCTTCTGCCCCTGTACTGGTGCAACCCGGTATAAAAGATCCTTCTTCATTATGAAGTAGGGTCCTGGTCCCTGGATTTTCCCTTCCACGGGGACCCCATCTATTTCAGTCACCTCCTTCCTAATGTTGTCATACCTTGGGTCTTCTGCCTGGTCCCGTCCAAAATTTCCTCTCCCGGGGCTAATCTGCCCAAGATCTAGGGGCCCAGTCTCTGTTGCCTCTACTGGTTCAGAAACATTAGGGTGGGGGTCAGACTCAGGTGTGTCTCCCTCCTGCATGGCCTCCTTTTCAGCTGCGTGGGTCCGCCTACCTATAAGAGCGACCCTCTGGCTTTGGGTCAGTATTCGGGTTCCCAAGGCCTTAGCTGCCCTTCTTTCCCTTTTTGTCTTTCTACCCTGTCTGGGAGTGGAGAACAAATCTGGGGATATTTCAGAGAAGCTTGGGCATTGACAGTCTGCTGTGGATGCCTCACCAATTTTAGGGTCCCCATCTTTCTCAAATCCCCCTACTGGGAGTAAGTTTCCAAACCCTGGGAAGTCCCTCCCTATGAGCACCGGGTATGGGAGTTTAAGGACTACACCTGCTGCTACCTCAGTAGTGTTCTCTTGGATCTCGATTTTTACTGGGATGGTGGGGTAGTAACTAACTGTCCCATGGACACATGTTATCCCCGTACGTTTAGCCTGCAGCAGCTGACTACGCTTCACAAGCTTCCCTGAGATAAGCGTGATAGCACTTCCCGAATCAACCAGTGCCGTGGTCCCTACCCCATTTAGTTTCACTGGTCTGGTATACATATGTGGGATTAGTGAGACCCCCACAAGGTGGATTAGGGAGCATGGATCTGCCCAGTTCCCCAGGTTACACTGCATAGGCTCCTCAGCATTGGGACACCGTTCAGCTATGTGTCCCCACTCCCTGCAGGCATAACATCTGTATGGAGCCCTAGGGGTTCCCTGGTCTCTTGGTTTGGGCAGTCTAACATCACGATCCTCTTCTCCCTCAATGCTCCGACTCTTTGTTGCCTCTGATGGGCCTTCAGCCTCTCTCTTTTTCCACCTGGGCCCTCCTGGTGGCCCAGTCACCCGAACTTTAGGGCTTGGTGCTGCTAGTTTAACCCGGGGTGCCTCTTCCTTAACTGGTTGGGTCAGCTCCCTCGCTGTCCTTCGCCTCTCTACCAGGGCGACAACCTCGTCATGGGTGGAGGGTTCGTTCTGGCTTACCCAGGCACGAAGGTCTGGTGGTAGTCCCCTCATGTATCGGTCGATGACCAGAACCGCTAGTATCTCTTCCGGACTTTCGTGCGAGATGGATGAGGTCATACAATTGGGACCGCGGGGTTTTGTCTTCCTGGTACCTCTAACCGTGATACTGCTGGGCCCGCACTGCTGTCATTACCCCAGATCTGGCCAGGATCTCTGCTTTCAGCTGGGGGTAGTCTGCCGCAGCCTCTTCAGGCAGATCATGGTAGGCCTTCTGGGGCTCCCCACACAGGAATGGGGCAAGGATGCCAGACCACTGATCTCGAGGCCAGGCCTCCCATAGGGCTGTCCTCTCAAAAGCCAGAAGGTATGCCTCTCCATCATCCTCCCGTGTCATTTTCTGCAGCCAATGGCTGGCGCGTATGAGCCGCGTCCCATCATGGCCGCGATTCAGCTTTGTAAGGGACTTTACCTGGTTTACCAGTTCCCGCAAGATAGCTCGGTCTTGAGCAGCCTGGTCCATCAGCAGGCGATTAGTCTCTTGCTGCAGCCACACTGCCTCCTGTTGGGCGGCTGCTTGGACACGGGTAGCCTCCTGCTGGGCCGC
>NW_020711288.1:0-2811 GCF_002925995.2 Terrapene triunguis | reverse complement strand
TCTTTAATTCATTCTATTTCTTTAGTATAATTCATTTCACTTTCACAATCCCTCCTTTTGGTCAAGCTTACGCAAAGACCAACAATTACTGGGTTCCACATATTAATAGTTCTTTATCTCTTTGTTCATCAGTGATATTTAACATCATCATATTAGCACTCTGTTTTGGGGTAGTCACCTGGGTGGCATACCTTACACAATTCTGGATACAACAGGAGATTAACTGAAAACATACAAAAATCATTAGGATTCCACACAGGATAGTCAGGGCTCCCTGAAACAACCAGTTTCCTATGCCAGAGAAATTGAATAGGTTACTTAGCCACTTTCATAAAGAACTTGGCTCTTCATGGGGAAGAGATGCAATTCGTTTTAAGTGACTAGCGCGATCTATTACCTCATTGGTGTCGTCAGGTATGAACACACAACATTTTTTTCCAATGAGAGCACAGGTCCCTTCTTTGGCCGCCAGCACTATGTCCAGTGCCTGACGGTTTTGGAGGGCCATCTGTCGGATCGCCCCTGTTTCTTTGGCCAGGGTCTTTAAACTCTCTCCGGTTTCATTTGCCATTATTTCAACTACTGCTTGTAACCTTAGGAGCCTTTTTGCATGGTGTATTACTCCCCCAAGTGGGATAAGGGAACTGCCAATGGCCTCTTCCCAGGTCAAGGGGCTTATGTTATTTACATACCATTGGGCATCTGATAAGTCCCTTCTTCTTCGCCTGAAATTACGCAGGCGTTCTCGTGGGAAGGACCCCAGCACTCGGAATTGTGGGAAGAGTTGAGCGGGATAACAGATACCTGACCAGTTAGCTGGTAACACAGTATAAGCTTTGGTCCCACAAACCCAATGATGGCCTATTAAGGCTGGGAAGGGTCGGTTGCACCCATTTGTCACATAGGTGCCTACAAAGGAGGAGTAATATTCTCCGAAGGGCACAGGGTAATTCTCCTTACAAGGAGTGGTGTTATTTGCATGGCATTGAAAGATTGTATTGTTTCCACTAAGATTACTGTAGGGGGAACATGAAATTGATTTTTCTGTTTGATCCCAGGTTGAGAAAAAATTCATATCCCCATACCCGGCCCGCCACTCTTTAGTTTTGTTCGAATAATCCCATACACCATTTGCCACAATATGCTGAAGGCAACGACTTTTTCCCAGATCCAGCCCTGTCCCATTACACACCCAACACCAATGACCTTTTCCCTCCACCACACTTATCCATTTAGATACATTTATTCCCACTGCTTCCCAAGTGTCATTGCTGTTCCATGTTTTGTTAAACGGACGAAGTCCTCCAGTGAGGTCTGGGGAATTGAGTGGGATTGCCAGGACAGGAACACCAGCTTGAGAGTGGGCTGGGATGTGGCTGCAGACCCAGCAATTAGAAATATTAAGGGTCTGAGCTATCACACTTGCTGCTGGATAAAAGAATTGTCATTGTGGACTCCCCAGACCTTAAGACACCAGCAGCCAAGGAACAGGCGCCACCAGAGGCGCATGTTGGAGTCAAGGCCCTTCTGGTTCTGACAACCTCAACTGAGGGAACCGCAGTCACGGTTTTACATCCACCAGGCAGCAGGCGCTAGGCTCACTACTGCTTCTTTTGGGGCCTTGCTTTAGGTCGTCGTCTGCTTCTGGCAACCCTTACGAGAGCGTAGATGGTAAGGTATTGCAGGCTGTTCCTCTACGTCTTCTTCTGGAGTCAAAATTGACTCTGTGTGGTCCTGAGGTGATTGGTTTGCTGGGGGGGTGCCTTCTTACACTGCGAAGCATGTATGCACGCTGTGATGCCAGACAGTTTAACAGCCATCTGGATAGTAAGCAGTACCTGATGATTCTTTGATGTCCTTTAAGTCTCTTTACTTCTTCTTCCTTGACTCTTGCTATAACAATGGCCTTCACACCTTATCTTTTCCTGATGCATACATTCCTTATTCACACAGATTGAGAATACAAACAGTAGTATTTTATATCGAGCAAAAAGGCATTGCAAATTAAACCTTGCTAAGTTTTACAATCAATAACCAAGACAATTTACATTGAGACCCAGGCCTTCAATGTTCCTCTAATCTACTTAACATAGACACAATAGAGAATCCTGTTTCTTATTTACTAAACCTTAAAACAAAGAAATGTATATTTAACTAGAGGCCTACTTTGTAATACATATAGGAAACCATAGTAGACATTATAACTTATTCTAAACCAAAAGGATGACCATAATCAGTCATAAGGATTGTTCTGGTCTGTCATTCCTTTCTGCTATTCAAAAAGGGTGGCTGACAGGATGAAATCAAATCATACATTAATTCTTATGGGACATTATAAAATCCTGCTCCTACATATCCCCCTTTTGACACTAAGATTATTAATCGCCAGTGTCACTTCTTATTTAGTCCACGTAATAGAAAATACTGGGAGGTGATTTGGGCCTGTGGCTCTAGCTTTGCATACATTTGTTTTATCCAACAGCACATTTCAAACGTTACAATTAAACACATACAATTTAAAATCAAAAACAATTAGGGTTAGTAACATTAGTATGCCAGTAGTTGTGGGAGACCATTCAGAAAATATGTTATACCAATGGTAAGCTGTTATGTCTTTCTGCAGTGGCAGTTCTTAACATGTTGCCATTTGCATGTATAATATGAATGGTTCGGTTTCCCACATTGCCTTTTTGTTTGTTTTAGGAACTATGTTACCTTTTTACCTTTTGTAAACACATTACTTACATTACATTTACATTTGTCTATTGGAAGGTTGCTAACACTTCCATTCTTTTAAAACACTTCCCCCCC
>NW_020711287.1:0-3704 GCF_002925995.2 Terrapene triunguis | reverse complement strand
ATTGGAAGGTTGCTAACACTTCCATTCTTTTAAAACACTTCCCCCCCAAGAATTAACACATACACATAGTCCATTATACAGTACTTTGGTCTCATTATTCATTTTATCCCACATACAGGATCCTAGTGAGATGTCTTTACTACAGGGCTTTGGAGCAACAGGCATGGATAAGCATACCCACTTTTATTTGTTTCTTATTAGGTTGTCCTGTAGCTGATATTAGCTTTTTCTGAAAGACAAAAATAACATTTTTCTACCCCTTTTGGGGTGGCATTCATTATTGCTTAAAATATTCCTTTCTTTTACAAATACCCTTGCTGATTGCAGGCAAAACAAGAGGAATTACCTCCATATTTTCCTGTGTTTTTTTGTTCTATAGGCAGGCCAGGTTTCAATGGCTTCTATCTTTTAAGAGTTATGGGGAAATTATCCCACTGTTCAGTCATTAAATCCATGAGGCGGTGTACCTCAGTTTTCCCTTTACAGCAGACCAAGGTTACAATGTCTTTCCTGCTGTATTAAGCTTTAAGTTTGTTCACAGGTAACAGCTGAAAAGCATCATTACCATAAAGGATTTTTTTTTTTAAAATCATACACACTATACATTGTTACAGGGGTACTGATTAACATTAAATTTATTTTAATTAAAGGTATCTTGTTATACCGTGCCTTTTATTTAGACAATTTGTTTGCTGACCAGGTATGTTCTTTATCTGCAGTTTCTTTGTGCTGGCAGTTCTCTCACTTCCTTTATCAGTTAGGTAATTTGCATCAACACAGGCTTGGCTTTTGGATTCAAAACCGTTAGCAGAGCTCAGAGACTCTGTCTTAAAAGGAACACAATTAACTTTTACCAGAGTTTTGATTACTTTTAACTCTTGCTTCCAAAACACACAGAGAGCTGAAACAGAAAACACAGTCTATTGTGGCTCCTTTGGAGCCCTAATAGGATTTTAATTAAGTAGCATGTTTCGTTTGCATTTCTTTTACCCCCTCTATAATATACACTGCACACGTCTGCACATTCCTTCTATACTGTAACTTTTAAAACATTAGCCATATTAATTTTTACATAAGGTGTAACTGTTTCTTTTGTTCTTACAGAGTTTTATGTACCCTTATCAAAGTGACAGTCTGATTACACAGAGCCATTGTAAGGCTCAGTGTTTCTAACATTGCTTCTTTTTGTTTTGTGCACCTCACCCCTGCTGTTGCTTCAGAGGGGCACTGGCTTTATTCTTTTCCTACAGCTCTCATCTGCTATTTCGTTACAAAAACAAACAAACAAAAAGAATCCAGAATCTCTTCCTATTCTTCTGATTTTGACTGCCCTGCTGCAGCCATGACTTGGTCTTTATTTGAAAACATTTAAATTTTGTAAAGAATCAAGTTACCCCTTAAGGGTTAAATACCAAATCCCAAAGCCAACCAACACTGATTCTGTGTCTGGCAAAAAGGTCTGTCAGTTTTGCAACTTTGAATTAAAGAGTCAAATGGATTTTTAGTGGCATTATAAACAAAACCAAACCAATTTATCTTAAACCTACAAAACAGGAGTTTTACAAACCTCACGTATTCCCACAGACAGACAGACAGATACATACACATTTTCTCTTCCTTAACATCCCTCTTACACTGCTTTGTTTTTACATAGCTGTACATAGATTACATTACCTTTATACATTTGGGGCAGTTAAGTTCCAATAGAACCCCCCCCATGTTCTTTTAGCAAATTTGACTCAATTGTCCATAGTCAAATGATTTTAATTAGATAGTCTCTTTACCTGGATTATTTACAGACATTCCTCTGGAAAAGGGCCCATTTTTCCTTTAGAATGACTGCAAAGAAACCAAGAATTCTTTTAACAAGATCCTTTTTAACATTTTCACAAAGTTTAACTGTTTAATTCTCTTCGGCCTCTGTAGAGTTAACTTTTCACTCTCTTTCCTTAAATCACTTGTTTATTTCCCAAAATGACACCTTTATCAACTCAGATTTCACCATTTTAAGTATTGTTCCAGGGGTTCATACTTGCACTTACTCCTGACACTATGCCCTTAGGGCTTCCAGCCTGTTTTTTTTTTCTTTTCTTTTTTCTTTATCTGTTGCTTGCCTGCTTGTCTGGGCCCAATCCTGCTTTTTCCAATGAACCATTTTTGTGAGTGATATTGTGGTCATTTCACAATTTTGAAAGAAATGCTTAAGGAAAGGGACCAGGAAGGGTGGGGGCTAGTTGAGGAGCCCACCCTCCTTGCTGAATTAGTAATGGAACACTAAAGAATCAGTTTCTGAGGCAGATAACGAAGGGGAACAGAACAAGGAGCATTTTATCCTTTTTACAATGAGAGGGGAGTATGAAGGGAGTTGGGATCGATCCGGGATTGTTGTTTTTTTTTTTGTCAGAGAACAGGGTGAAGGGGAGCGCTCAGTCTGGTGGTGGGAGAGGAGGCTTTTAATAAAGCTTTTAACTTATTATTTGAATATTTGAGAGAGGCGAGTTTTGATTTTGTCCACCTACGATTTGCCTCTTCCCACCACTGCATGAAACAATTAACCTCTCCTTTAGCCAATTTAGTTTTAGGCTGGCCGAGTTTGTTTTTTAAGATGTCCACTCGGTCCTTGTTCCAAGGTTTTAACAGTGGCCACTGAGTTTTGGGATCTCCCTGAGTTAGCCTAGACCATTTTTCCAGAAATTTACAGGAGTCCAGACCCTTCCTAAAACTGAGCCGGCGTTCCTTTAGGGAACTGTCCCGACTTAGACGTCTGGTTACCAATACAGGAGGACTTTACACACACCAATCACACAAGAAGGAAATTCGGGTTCGTCAGAGCGATGCCCGGTGCAACACACAAAAGGAGCCCACAGGCTACTGACTCAATCGCCCTTGCTTTCACACCAAGGGTTTTACCCAAGGTGCGGTGCGGCTGCGATTGTGCAGATTTCACTCACTCAGACCGCGGGGACAGGAACCCCTTGGTCGGCCGATCCCCGGACGGAGATGGCACCCAGACTCAAACACTCCACAGGAGGACGGATAGACACAGAGACAGGACAGTCCTCAGTCCGGACAAAACACAGAAATAGTTACCTGACCAGATTCCTGATGTCAGATCCCGGGATCCCTACCAGAACAGAGTGGGAACCAACAGGTTCGATGGCGTAGACCTCACTGTGGTCGTGCGCCCTTCCATTCAGTAGGAGGACCGCTCGGGCCAAATGCCCAGGTGCCGGCTGCCACGGTCATCCTACAAAAATGGTCAGGAATCACACAGCCCCAGTGAAGACGGTTGCCATCTCGGTGGAACCTCCAAATTGTCAAAGTTAGACTCAGGACTCATAGTTTGTCAGACCACTCTGTTTTATTAGCACAGCGCTCTGCTAATACATTCAGATAATGTGAGCCTCCATGCAAGATTCAAACAGTCTTATTTATACAGATAAAAGGGTGCAAACTAAACAAAAGGACAGAGAGAGCAAAATTGTAAAATATGCATGGAGCACAATATGCATATCCTGCTTCCTTGTTAACTCTTATCGATCTAAGACTAATGCTTCACCAATTGCCCTTAAGTGGCAAGTTAAGCAGTTAATGTCTGCTTTCCTGCACACCTGGCTTGCAGCATTTCTCATTTCTACTTAAAGGTACATACAGCATTCTTTAATTCATTCTATTTCTTTAGTATAATTCATTTCACTTTCACA
>NW_020711286.1:0-1543 GCF_002925995.2 Terrapene triunguis | reverse complement strand
GTCCCTCGATCCCAACCCCCGGCTATTCCAGCCCTGGGCTCCCCAAACCCTCTGCTAGTGTCTCTCAATCCCAACCCCCAGCTATTCCAGTCCTGGTCTTTCCACACCCACAATCTAATCATTCAATCCTAACCACAGCCCTCCCTCTACCCCAGTCGAGGGATCTGCTCCCCAAACTCTGCCAAAGCCCCTCAATCCCGACACGCAGTACCCCAGCTTTTCCAGGCCTGGGCTGTGCACACACAGAGCTCAGCGATGTCCCTCATTCTCATCCTAACTTCCCTCTCCCCAACCTTTACTTTTCAGACGCAAGCAGAGTGGTCAGGCCTGTCAGGGAATCAGGTGGAATTATGCCAGGCACATGTATTCTTTGTGGCTGGGCACAGACCCTCCCTCCCACCTGTAGGGCAGTGGTTCTCAACCTCGGGGTCTGCAGACTACAGCTAAGATTTCCAAAGGGGTCCGCACCTCCATTTGACATTTTTTAGGGGTCCACAAATGAAAAAAGGTTGAAGCCACTGCTGCAGGAGCCAGAGTGCTGGAGGTGCCTGGTAGCTGGATACCCCCATGCAGCCAGGACCTCCCCATGCCCTTTGTCTGCGGCTCGCCCAGCCCCTATAGACAGAACGAGGTCCTCTTAGCCCAGGAGCATCCATCCCCACTGGCCAGTGTTGGGTGTCACTGTGGAAACAGGCATTTCCTAACCCGGTCACACAGACGCCTCAGTCCTGGGCCAGACCAGGTATCCAGCCCACCCCTCTCCTCCAAGGGCCACCCAGTCCACTGGTGCTTCCAGCTGCTGGGGGCCTGACAAGAACAGTCACTCCAAGGGGAGTTTGTTAGGGCCAAGCTAGTCTGGAGCCTGCCTGGCCCACAGGGTAGAAGCTAGAGAGGCCTCAGGGCCAGCAGGGGGCACTGGGCAGGACCTCCCCTAGCCCGGAAGGTACTGAGACCCAACACCAGAGGAACTCTTTTTGCAGCCCGGCAGGAAGTGCAGCTGAGACAGAGCTGCCCTCCACTGCTCGCTCCTGAGATTGCAGGACAGGAGCTTGAACTGAGCTCAGCTCATTAGCAGGGCAAGGGGAAGGTTCCCCTTCCTTCCCCACCCAACAGCTGCCCAAGCAAACAGCCCCGGCTAATCCCAAACTGGCCACGATGTTCCACCTGTCCCGACACACCAATATCCACCTCACACGCCAGAACCAGCTAGATCCCAGCACGGACTGGCACACTCACACACACATTCCTCCAGGCCAGGTGCAAAGCTCGGGCCAACTCCCACCAAAAACTGCCCTAACCAAGGGGGCCACTGATGCAAAGCCCTGTCCAGCGCTGAGGGGGGATAGCCTGCAGCCACATGTTCAAGGGGAGGCAGAGGCCCTGTCTCCTCCAGCGGATCGCGAGGGAGAGATTCCCTCCAGTTCTCAGGGATCATAAAGGAAGAGGAAAGCTGGCCTGGGCCAGAGGGAAAGGAGAAAGATGCTACAGACACATCGGAGCAGCCTGCCACTGACTCACGAATGGATGCTACCACGTGAAGCCC
>NW_020711285.1:0-1665 GCF_002925995.2 Terrapene triunguis | reverse complement strand
CCAGCCCTGGGCTCCCCAACCCCTCTGCTAGTGTCCCTCCATCCCAAACCCCGGCTCCCCACATCGCTCCGCCAGTGTCCCTCGATCCCAAACCCCGGCTCCCCACACCCCTCCACCAGTGTCCCTCGATCCCAACCCCCCGCTATTCCAGCCCTGGGCTCCCCAAACCCTCTGCTAGTGTCTCTCAATCCCAACCCCCAGCTATTCCAGTCCTGGTCTTTCCACACCCACAATCCAATCATTCAATCCTAACCACAGCCCTCCCTCTACCCCAGTCGAGGGATCTGCTCCCCAAACTCTGCCAAAGCCCCTCAATCCCGACACGCAGTACCCCAGCTTTTCCAGGCCTGGGCTGTGCACACACAGAGCTCAGCGATGTCCCTCATTCTCATCCTAACTTCCCTCTCCCCAACCTTTACTTTTCAGACGCAAGCAGAGTGGTCAGGCCTGTAAGGGAATCAGGTGGAATTATGCCAGGCACATGTATTCTTTGTGGCTGGGCACAGACCCTCCCTCCCGCCTGTAGGGCAGTGGTTCTCAACCTCGGGGTCTGCAGACTACAGCTAAGATTTCCAAAGGGGTCCGCACCTCCATTTGACATTTTTTAGGGGTCCACAAATGAAAAAAGGTTGAAGCCACTGCTGCAGGAGCCAGAGTGCTGGAGGTGCCTGGTAGCTGGATACCCCCATGCAGCCAGGACCTCCCCATGCCCTTTGTCTGCGGCTCGCCCAGCCCCTATAGACAGAACGAGGTCCTCTTAGCCCAGGAGCATCCATCCCCACTGGCCAGTGTTGGGTATCACTGTGGAGACAGGCATTTCCTAACCCGGTCACACAGACGCCTCAGTCCTGGGCCAGACCAGGTATCCAGCCCACCCCTCTCTCCTCCAAGGGCCACCCAGTCCACTGGTGCTTCCAGCTGCTGGGGGCCTGACAAGAACAGTCACTCCAAGGGGAGTTTGTTAGGGCCAAGCTAGTCTGGAGCCTGCCTGGCCCACAGGGTAGAAGCTAGAGAGGCCTCAGGGCCAGCAGGGGGCACTGGGCAGGACCTCCCCTAGCCCGGAAGATACAGAGACCCAACACCAGAGGAACTCTTTTTGCAGCCCGGCAGGAAGTGCAGCTGAGACAGAGCTGCCCTCCACTGCTCGCTCCTGAGATTGCAGGACAGGAGCTTGAACTGAGCTCAGCTCATTAGCAGGGCAAGAGGAAGGTTCCCCTTCCTTCCCCACCCAACAGCTGCCCAAGCAAACAGCCCCGGCTAATCCCAAACTGGCCACGCTGTTCCACCTGTCCCGACACACCAATATCCACCTCACACGCCAGAACCAGCTAGATCCCAGCACGGACTGGCACACTCACACACACGTTCCTCCAGGCCAGGTGCAAAGCTCAGGCCAACTCCCACCAAAAACTGCCCTAACCAAGGGGGCCACTGATGCAAAGCCCTGTCCAGCGCTGAGAGGGGATAGCCTGCAGCCACATGTTCAAGGGGAGGCAGAGGCCCTGTCTCCTCCAGCGGATCGCGAGGGAGAGATTCCCTCCAGTTCTCAGGGATCATAAAGGAAGAGGAAAGCTGGCCTGGGCCAGAGGGAAAGGAGAAAGATGCTACAGACACATCAGAGCAGCCTGCCACTGACTCACGAATGGATGCTACCACGTGAAGCCC
>NW_020711284.1:0-5955 GCF_002925995.2 Terrapene triunguis | reverse complement strand
CCCTACATTTGAACCCTAAAGTTCAAAGTGGGGATCCAGCCTTGACATGGTGGCATAGCGGTGGAGATCGTTTTAACCCAAAAGCCAGTAAGAGATTTTTTTTTTTTCCTTCTAGCTGCTTGGAGAGCAGAGCTGAAGGTAGATGCATATCTTATCTCTCCTTGCCTGAAGGCAGAGGTGTTAAGTTTTTTTTTAACGAGGTCCTTTGTTAAGAGAAGGGTTCAAAGGGAGCAAACTTTGACTAACTGGTAAAGGAAATTTACAGGCTGAAGTGTTTTTTTTTCTTTTTACATCCTCGGGAGTAGCTTGTTAGAAAGTCTCTGTTAACTCAGCAGCAGCCAGAGCTAAGTACACATCCCAGTCTCAGTCAACTGCAGAGGGTGTGACCCAGCACAAGAAAACAGGAAAATGACTGCCAAAGAACTAACTAAAAAAATAGAACTGGCCAGACTAGAAGAAGAAGAAAACGAGAGAAAACATCAGAGACTGCTTGAAATTAAAAAACTCGAGGCAGAGCAGCATGAAAGAGAAGAAAAAGCCAAACAGGAGGCCCATGAAAGAGAAGAAAAAGCCAAACAGGAGGCCCACAAGAGAGAGATGGAACTGGAAGCAGCAAGGACTAGGCAGAATGCAGCAGACCATCCTAACAACTCCTCTCCAGGTACCACTTCCCATCCCAGGAAATTCCCCACCTACAAGGCAGGCGATGATACTGAGGCCTTCTTAGAAAATTTTGAAAGGGCCTGCCTTGGATACAACATCCCTCTAACCCAGTACATGGTAGAGCTGAGACCGCAGCTCAGTGGACCCTTAGCAGAGGTGGCGGCTGAAATGCCTAAGGAACACATGAACAGTTATGAACTTTTTAAAAACAAGGCCAGAATCAGAATGGGGCTAACACCTGAGCAGGCCCGTCGGCGGTTCAGAGCCCTAAGGTGGAAACCAGATGTGTCATTTACCCGGCATGCCTACCACATTGGAAAAAATTGGGATGCCTGGATATCAGGAGCAAATGTTAAATCTACGGAAGAGTTGCCCTTCCTATTGCAAATGGAGCAGTTTTTAGAGGGTGTTCCTGAGGAAATAGAAAGGTACATCCTAGATGGGAAGCCCAAAACTGTAACCGAGGCGGGGGAGATTGGAGCCAAATGGGTGGAGGTGACAGAAAAGAAAAAAGCTAGTAGCAGTTGGAGCGAATATCAGAAGGGGCAAGCCGAAACAAAACCTTACCACCGGGGACAACCCAAGGCCCCACCCACATCCCAAGGGAAACCCCAGACGCCTTCTCACCCCACCCCACCAGTCTCCACCAACCAACATCGCCCCGGTGATACCTTAGCAGGGCGATGTTTTAAATGTAATGAACTGGGGCATATAAAGGCTCACTGCCCCAAGAACCCCAACCGATTACAGTTCATTACACCCCAGTCACACCAAAGATCCCCAGACCCAGATGCCTCTCTCATACCCTCGGAGCGAAGGGAAACCTTGAGAGTGGGCGGTAAGAAGGTTATCGCTTGGAGGGATACTGGGGCACAAGTGTCAACTATCCACCAATCCCTAGTGGACCCCAAACTCATCAACCCGGAGGCTATAGTGACAATTCAACCCTTCGTGTCACAGTCTGTAACCTTGCCTACAGCCCAGTTGCATGTCCAGTACAAGGGCTGGGCAGGAATGTGGACTTTTGCAGTATATGACAATTATCCCATCCCCATGCTGCTGGGGGAAGACTTGGCCAACCATGTGAAGCTAGCCAAGAGGGTGGGAATAGTCACCCGCAGCCAGGCTAAGCAAGCTTTCACCCCCATCCCTGTTCCTGAGCCGTCCACCAGAGCCCCGTCGGTGTTACCGGAGACCCAAACACAGGTGGTGGAACCGGATCCCCTGCCAACGACTGCAACAGCCGTAGTGGATCCAATCCCAGAGACCCAGCCAAAGCCAGTCCCAGAACCGGAACTGGCAACGCAACCAGCACCAGAACCATTGCCAGCACTGAGTCCAGCGCTTGCAACCCCGTCTACAACTCCAATGCCAGAGGGCACCAGCGAGCCTGAACTGGCGGAAGCAGCAGATAACCCTACCCAAGAGGCTCAGCCAGAGCCTGAAATACCACATAGTGCACCAGAGGACAGCGGTTCACAGTCAATGGAAACAGCCCCAGCACCTGCATCGCTTCCAGAGGGACCAAGCCCCAGTCCACAGTCCAAGGAGGAACTGATGTCTCCAGCATCAAGGGAACAGTTCCAGGCCGAGCAGGAAGCAGATGACAGCCTCCAGAAAGCTTGGGCGGCGGCGCGGAGCACCCCACCGCCTCTCAGCTCTTCTAACCGATCCCGGTTTGTTGTAGAAAAAGGACTTTTATACAAGGAGACTCTTTCTGGTGGGCACCAGGAAGACTGGCATCCTCAAAGACAGTTGGTGGTTCCCACTAAGTATCGGGTAAAGCTCTTGAGCTTAGCCCATGATCATCCCAGTGGCCATTCTGGGGTGAACAGAACCAAAGACCGGTTGGGGAAGTCCTTCCACTGGGAGGGAATGGGCAAGGACGTTGCTAATTATGTCCGGTCTTGTGAGGTGTGCCAACGAGTGGGAAAGCCCCAAGACCAGGTTAAAGCCCCTCTCCAGCCACTACCCATAATTGAGGTCCCATTTCAGCGAGTAGCTGTGGATATTCTGGGTCCTTTCCCAAAGAAGACACCCAGAGGAAAGCAGTACGTACTGACTTTCATGGATTTTGCTACCCGATGGCCGGAAGCTGTACCCTTAAGCAACACCAAGGCTAAAAGTGTGTGCCAGGCATTAGCAGACATTTTTGCCAGGGTAGGGTGGCCCTCCGACATCCTTACAGATTCGGGAACTAATTTCCTGGCAGGGAAAATGAAAAACCTGTGGGAAGCTCATGGGGTGAATCACTTGGTTGCCACCCCTCATCACCATCAAACCAATGGTCTGGTGGAGAGGTTTAACGGAACTTTGGGGGCCATGATACGTAAATTCGTAAATGAACACTCCAGTGATTGGGACCTAGTGTTGCAGCAGTTGCTTTTTGCCTACAGGGCTGTTCCACATCCCAGTTTAGGGTTTTCATCATTTGAACTTGTGTATGGCCGCGAGGTTAAGGGGCCATTACAGTTGGTGAAGCAGCAATGGGAGGGGTTTACGCCTTCTCCAGGAACTAACATTCTAGACTTTGTAAGCAACCTACAAAACACCCTCCGACACTCTTTAGCCCTTGCTAAAGAAAACCTAAAGGATGCTCAGGAAGAGCAAAAGGCCTGGTATGATAAACATTCCAGAGAACGGTCCTTCAAAGTAGGAGACCAAGTCATGGTCTTAAAGGCGCTCCAGGCCCATAAAATGGAAGCGTCGTGGGAAGGACCATTCACGGTCCAGGAGCGCCTAGGAGCTGTTAACTATCTCATAGCCTCCCCCACCTCCAACATAAAGCCTAAGGTATACCATGTTAATTCTCTTAAGCCCTTTTATTCCAGAGAATTAAACGTTTGCCAGTTTACAGCCCAGGAAACAGATGACGCGGAGTGGCCGGCAGGTGTCTACTACGAAGGAAAAAGGAATGGTGGCGTGGAAGAGGTGAACCTCTCCACGACCCTGGGACGTCTGCAGCGACAGCAGATCAAGGAGCTGTGCACAAGCTTTGCACCGATTTTCTCAGCCACTCCAGGACGGACCGAACGGGCATACCACTCCATTGACACAGGTAATGCTCACCCAATTAGAACCCCACCCTACCGGGAGTCACCTCATGCCCAAGCGGCTATACAAAGGGAGATCCAGGACATGCTACAGATGGGTATAATCCGCCCCTCTAACAGTGCATGGGCATCTCCAGTGGTTCTAGTTCCCAAACCAGATGGGGAAATACGCTTTTGCGTGGACTACCGTAAGCTAAATGCTGTAACTCGTCCTGACAACTATCCAATGCCACGCACAGATGAGCTATTGGAAAAATTGGGACATGCCCAATTCATCTCTACTTTAGACTTAACCAAAGGGTACTGGCAAGTACCACTAGATGAACCCGCTAAGGAAAGGTCAGCCTTCGTCACCCAGGCAGGGGTGTACGAATTCAATGTACTCCCTTTCGGGTTGCGAAATGCACCCGCCACCTTCCAAAGACTTGTAGATGGTCTCCTAGCGGGATTGGGAGAATCTGCAGTTGCCTACCTCGATGATGTGGTCATTTTTTCTGATTCATGGACAGAACACCTGGAGCACCTGGAAAAAGTCTTCGAGCGCATCCGACAGGCAGGACTAACTGTTAAGGCTAAAAAGTGTCAAATAGGCCAAAACAGGGTGACTTACTTGGGGCACCAGGTGGGTCAAGGAACTATAAATCCCCTACAGGCCAAAGTGGATGCTATCCAAAAGTGGCCGGTTCCAAAGTCAAAGAAACAGGTCCAATCCTTCTTAGGCTTGGCCGGATATTATAGGCGATTTGTACCACACTACAGCCAAATCGCCGCCCCGCTGACAGACCTAACCAGAAAGAAACAGCCAAATGCAGTTCAGTGGACTGATAAGTGTCAAAAGGCCTTTAACCAGCTTAAGGCAACACTCATGTCTGACCCTGTGCTAAGGGCCCCAGACTTTGACAAACCGTTCCTAGTAACCACAGATGCTTCCGAGCGAGGCGTGGGAGCAGTTTTAATGCAGGAAGGACCGGATCAAGAATTCCATCCTGTCGTGTTTCTCAGCAAGAAACTGTCTGAGAGGGAAAGCCACTGGTCAATCAGCGAAAAGGAATGCTACGCCATTGTGTACGCGCTGGAAAAGCTACGCCCATATGTTTGGGGACGGCGTTTCCAACTACAAACAGACCATGCTGCGCTACAGTGGCTTCATACCGCCAAGGGAAATAACAAAAAACTTCTTCGGTGGAGTTTAGCTCTCCAAGATTTTGATTTTGAAATACAACACATTTCGGGAGCTTCTAACAAAGTGGCTGATGCACTCTCCCGGGAAAGTTTCCCAGAGTTAACTGGTTAACAATTGTTCTTGGAATGAAACATATTGTTAGTTTTTATATAATCAGTAGTATGTCTTATTAACTCTGTTTTCTCCTAGAACTCCAGGAAGAAATCACAGCCAGTGTGGAACCGAACGTCCAACACTATCTGTGATTTGGGGGGCGTGTCATAACTATAAAGGGAAGGGTAACAGCTCTCTGTGTACAGAGACTCCAAATCCTTTTACCTGTAAAGGGTTAAGAAGCTCGGGTAACCTGGCTGACACCTGACCCAAGGACCAATAAGGAGACAAGATACTTTCAAATCTTGGGGGGGGGAAAGGCTTTTGTGTGTGCTCTTTGTTTGAAGGGGTGGTTCGCTCTTGGGACTGAGAGGGACCAGACATCAATCCAGGTTCTCCCCATCTTTCTAAACAAGTCTCTCCTATTTCAAACTAGTAAGTAAAGACAGGCAAGGCGTCTTAGATTTACTTTGTTTTCTCAACTTGTAAATGTACCTTTTTACCAGAGTGTGCATCTTTGTTTGCTGTACTTTGAACCTAAGACAGAGGGGGGTCCTCTGAGCTCTTTAAGTTTGATTACCCTGTAAAGTATTCTCCATACTGATTTTACAGAGATGATTTTTACCTTTTTCTTTAATTAAAAGCCTTCTTTTTTAAGAACCAGATTGATTTCTCCTTGTTTTAAGATCCAAGGGGGTTTGGATCTGCATTCACCAGGAGTTGGTGAAAGGAGGGTGGGAGCAAGGAAGGGGGATGGTCAATTTCTCCTTGTTTTAAGATCCAAGGGGGTTTGGATCTGTGTTCACCAGGGAATTGGTGAAAGGTTTCTCAAGGCTTCCCAGGGAGGGAATTCTTGTGATGGTGGCAGCGGACCAAAGCTAAGCTGGTAGATAAGCTTAGAAGTTTTCATGCAGGCCCCTACATTTGAACCCTAAAGTTCAAAGTGGGGATCCAGCCTTGACA
>NW_020711283.1:0-1910 GCF_002925995.2 Terrapene triunguis | reverse complement strand
CCTGGTGGTTATATAAGATGAGGCCTTATGTAAGGAACAATTGAACCAATCGGTGTGGGGCTATACATGTGATAAACACATGACTCTCCTTCTTGTCCAATCGGTAGATGTGTAATTATAGCCTAATTGTGTTATGCAATGTTAAGAAAGACTATAAAAGAAAGCTTGTAATAAACAGAGTTTGAGTTCAGCAAGAAGGATTATAAAGAAAGCTTGTAATAAACAGTTCAGCAAGAAAGACTATAAGAGAAAGCTTGTAATAAAGAGTCAGCTTGGTTCAGCTTGCAGCCACATTGGTCGTGTGCCTTATCTGCTCCCCATGGAACCCCACAAATGGTGACCCCGACGTGATTCCACATGGAACCCCACAAATGGTGACCCCGACGTGATACAGCTTGGACATCGAGGCACCCGACTGAAGCGTGCAAAAAAAGGAGGAGGTGGCAGGAGGTACCAGAGGATACTGGCTCCTGGTCGTCCGAGAGAGACGGTGGCAGCCGTGGCAGGAGGTACCGGAGGATACCGGCTCCTGGTCGTCCGAAAGAGACGTTCGTGAGCTCACAGGTCAGCGGCTGCATTTGATAAAATGGGCTCTGCTTTGTCTGCAGAGGAGAAGACGGTGCACGATTTTTTATTACGCATCGCTAAAAAGCAGGGAGAGAAGCTTCCCTCTGACGCGTTGTCCCGTTTGCTGAAATGGGGACAAAGACGCGGGTTTTCTGTTACACCGAATACTGTCTTTGATAAGGCAGTCTGGGAGAGTCTAGGCTCTGACCTCTGGGAGTCGGTCTCTCACGGCAACAAGGAGGCCGTGTCATTGAGCCAAATATGGTGCAAATCTAAGAAACCGATAGAGATGCTTGCGGCAGAAGCCGAGGTCCAGTCGGCCATTAATGACCTCTTTCGGCCAAAAGAGGAGCCGCCTTGTGTGTTGCCGGTGGGAGCCCGTGAGTTCTTTGGGGGTGAGGACACTATCATACCACTCATCCCCAGTGCACCCGAAGTTGATCCTAGTACCATCCCGTTACCAGACGACCCCGCGGATAGAATGGAGGTCTCGAGCCCAGAAGGGGATGAGTTACAAGAATTTCGGGCGGAAATGTACAAACAGGGCCTTCAGCTACAGGACATGCTGAATCAGTTGTCCCATTTGGCCGGTGAGAGCCATCCCCCGCAGTCCCACACATTGCGAGCCCTGAACCAGCCCGGCTTTCCTGTCACCAATGATGTTTGTACCCCAGAGTTCCGGGCGGAGTTCCCGGGGCAGGGTGAGCAGTTGCGGAATAGGTTGGAAAGAATGGCGGAGCCGGGCTTATCTAGCTTTGAAAGGACATATAGGAAAAAACCGCCGGATAAGATCCCTCCGGCGGATGGTGTAGCTGCCCCCTGTCCTCGTTGTGGTTTATGGGGCTGCGCGATTGGGTGCACCGGACAGGATAACGTGTCCACGCACCGGCCACTGGATGTCACCAACCCGTTTGCCCCGAAGCCTCCGGCATACTCATCCGATGTTTCCACCCTGCGACATGCTTCAAACAATATCCCGGGCGGCTCGGGCCCCCCCGGACCCTGTAAGGCATTGGCAAGGACTTATTAGGGAAGCCCATATAGAGGGGGAATTTGCACCCGAGGCTTATCCAGTAGTGACACCGGATCCACAGAACCCCGCCAGACGGCAATGGGCTCCCTTAAATTGGAAGCTTGTACGGGAGGCCCAGAAATCTATAATGTCATATGGCATGCATAACCCATATGTGCAGTCCTTGATCGAGCAGATATTTGTTGGGCAGGCCATGTGCCCTTATGACTCTGTGAAATTTGCTGTCATGCTTTTAACGCCAACACAGCGATTGTTGTGGAAGAATAATTGGGCGAAGCGCGTCGAGATGGCTCTTATGAAGAAAGGGGTC
>NW_020711282.1:0-1785 GCF_002925995.2 Terrapene triunguis | reverse complement strand
AAGGGTCACGATGGGACACTTGCCTGACAATAAATCATGGCCTTATGTAAGGCCCCCTAGTGGTTATATAAGATGAGGCCTTATGTAAGGCCCCCTAGTGGTTATATAAGATGGGGCCTTATGTAAGGCCCCCTGGTGGTTATATAAGATGAGGCCTTATGTAAGGCCCCCTGGTGGTTATGTAAGACATGGCCTTATGTAAGGGACATCTGAACCAATCGGTGTGGGGCTATATACATGTGATGAACACATGATTCTCCTTCTTGTCCAATCGGCAGTTGTGTAATTATAGCCTAATTGTGTTATGTAATGTTAAGAAAGACTATAAAAGAAAGCTTGTAATAAACAGAGCTTGAGTCAGTTTGAGTCAGCTGGAGTTCAGCAAGAAAGACTATAAGAGAAAGCTTGTAATAAAGAGTCAGCTTGAGTCAGCTTGCAACCACATTGGTCGTGTGCTTTATCTGCTCCCCACAAATGGTGACCCCGACGTGATTCCGCATGGAACCCCACAAATGGTGACCCCGACGTGATACAGCTTGGACATCGAGGCAGCCGACTGAAGCGTGCAAAAAAAGGCGGAGGTGGCAGGAGGTACCGGAGGATACTGGCTCCTGGTCGTCCGAGAGAGACGGTGGCAGCCGCGGCAGGAGGTACCGGAGGATACCGGCTCCTGGTCGTCCGAGAGAGACGTTCGTGAGCTCACAGGTGAGCGGCTGCATTTGATAAAATGGGCTCTGCTTTGTCTGCAGAGGAGAAGACGGTGCATGATTTTTTATTACGCATCGCTAAAAAGCAGGGAGAGAAGCTTCCCTCTGACGCGTTGTCCCGTTTGCTGAAATGGGGACAAAGACGCGGGTTTTCTGTTACACCGAATACTGTCTTTGATAAGGCAGTCTGGGAGAGTCTAGGCTCTGACCTCTGGGAGTCGGTCTCTCACGGCAACAAGGAGGCCGTGTCATTGAGCCAAATATGGTGCAAATCTAAGAAACTAATAGAGACGCTTGCGGCAGAAGCCGAGGTCCAGTCGGCCATTAATGACCTCTTTCGGCCAAAAGAGGAGCCGCCTTGTGTGTTGCCGGTGGGAGCCCGTGAGTTCTTTGGGGGTGAGGACACTATCGTACCACTCATCCCCAGTGCACCCGAAGTTGATCCTCGTACCGTCCCGTTACCAGACGACCCCGCGGATAGAATGGAGGTCTCGAGCCCAAAAGGGGATGAGTTACAAGAATTTCGGGCGGAAATGTACAAACAGGGCCTTCAGCTACAGGACATGCTGAATCAGTTGTCCCATTTGGCCGGTGAGAGCCATCCCCCGCAGTCCCACACATTGCGAGCCCTAAACCAGCCCGGCTTTCCTGTCACCAATGATGTTTGTACCCCAGAGTTCCGGGCGGAGTTCCCGGGGCAGGGTGAGCAGTTGCGGAATAGGTTGGAAAGAATGGCGGAGCCGGGCTTATCTAGCTTTGAAAGGACATATAGGAAAAAACCGCCGGATAAGATCCCTCCGGCGGATGGTGTAGCTGCCCCCTGTCCTCGTTGTGGTTTATGGGGCTGCGCGATTGGGTGCACCGGACAGGATAACGTGTCCACGCACCGGCCACTGGATGTCACCAACCCCTTTGCCCCGAAGCCTCCGGCATACTCATCCGATGTTTCCACCCTGCGACATGCTTCAAACAATATCCCGGGCGGCTCGGGCCCCCCGGACCCTGTAAGGCGTTGGCACGGACTTATTAGGGAAGCCCATATAGAGGGGGAATTTGCGCCCGAGGCTTATCCAGTAGT
>NW_020711281.1:0-1427 GCF_002925995.2 Terrapene triunguis | reverse complement strand
AAAGCTTATGCTCTTATAAATTTGTTAGTCTCTAAGGTGCCACAAGTACTCCTGTTATTAATGAACACTGTTCATCTTGTGCACCGAATGAGGCAGCAGCAACCTTAATTCTGGCATTTTCTAATTTTTCAGTGTTTAATAATGTTCTCAGTAATGCTCTTTTAATGTATTTTTGTATGTGTAATAAATATATAAAGTGAATGTTTACATATTGATATTGTCATTAACCAAATGCATGAACTGAAAGGTTAAAAGAATACTTATTCAAAATACCTTAAATGATCTTTCCCATGCTTTCTAGTGGTTAGGGTTTTTTATGGGTTATGTTCATGTTATGGTGTACCTATAATTATAATAATCATTGGATCAATCAAATCTATAAAGTAATAGTATTGTGTGGGACAGTTCCTTGGTTACATAGATGTGAGTTGAAATTTATGTAACTCACACACACAGGCATCATCTACACTTGTGGTAGCACATAGGCTACATGCAGCCACACACCACAGTGAAAAACAGGCTGCATCCACATTGAAGTGTGTAGCTACATACAGCAGTGAAAGGCTCCGGCAGGGGGGAGCTGTTATCTATCAGTTCATGCACATGGCCACTGGGTGGAGGCACTGACTGCAAAAAATCCCAGGGCTCTTTGGTCCTAAATTGGGTCACTGAGCTCCCAACAAGAGTGGAATAAGGGGATCTCCATTGGGGATTACAAGTGCCAGAGGAGGGGGCTACATTTAGATACTATTGCAGAGTTGTAGGCTTCTGTATGGTTTCATTTGCACAACTATGTGAGCAACACAGACCAAAGGAGAAATATAAAGCTTCTCACGCCCCACTGATCATGAGACTTCTCCTGGTATGTCCTCCTCTAACCCATTCCCCTTCCCCCTGGTGTCTTCTCCTCTGCCTGATGCTCTTATTTTCCCCTTAACCCTCTCCCAGTGTCCCTATCCTTTAGCTCCTCTCTGTCTGTTGACACTACCTCTGTTCCTCTTCCCACTCTCTGGGTGCCTCCTTTCCCCTCCACCCTGCAACAGAAACTATAGTATGGGTTACAATTAGGGCTGTCAAGTAATCACAGTTAACTCACGCAATTAACTCAAAAAATTAATTGCGATTAATCGGACTTTCAATCGCATTGTTAAACAACAGAATACCAATTGAAATTTATTAAATATTTTTGGATTTTTTTTACATTTTCAAATATATTGATTTGAATTACAACACAGAATATCAAGTGTACACTGCTCTCTTTATATTATTATTTTTTATTACAAATATTTGCACTGTGAAAATGATAAACAAAAGAAATAGTATTTTTCAGGTTTCAGAGTAGCAGCCGTGTTAGTCTGTATCCGCAAAAATAACAGGAGTACTTGTGGCACCTTAGAGACTAACAAATTTATTAGAGCATAAGCTTT
>NW_020711280.1:0-3137 GCF_002925995.2 Terrapene triunguis | reverse complement strand
ACACACATACAGAGAGCATGAACAGGTGGGAGTTGTCTTACCAACTCTGAGAGGCCAATTAAGTAAGAGAAAAAAAACTTTTGAAGTGATAATCAAGATGGCTCAGTACAGACAGTTTGATAAGAAGCGAGTGTGAAAATACTTACAAGGGGAGATAGATTCAATGTTTGTAATGGCTCAGCCATTCCCAATCCCTATTTAGCCCTGAGTTGATTGTGTCTAGTTTGCATATCAATTCCAGCTCAGCAGTCTCTCGTTGGAGTCTGTTTTTGAAGTTTTTCTGTTTTAAGATAGCCACCCGCAGGTCTGTCAAAGAATGGCCAGACAGGTTAAAGTGTTCTCCCACTGGTTTTTGAGTATTATGATTCCTGATGTCAGATTTGTGTCCATTAATTCTTTTGCGTAGAGACTGTCCGGTTTGGCCAATGTACATGGCAGAGGGGCATTGCTGGCACATGATGGCATATATCACATTGGTAGATGTGCAGGTGAACGAGCCCCTGATGGTATGGCTGATGTGATTAGGCCCTATGATGGTGTCACTTGAATAGATATGTGGACAGAGTTGGCATCGGGCTTTGTTACAAGGATAGGTTCCTGGGTCAGTGTTTTTGTTCAGTGATGTGTGGTTGCTGGTGAGTATTTGCTTTAGGTTGGGGGGTTGTCTGTAAGCGAGGACGGGTCTGTCTCCCAAGATCTGTGAGAGTAAAGGAAAAAGGACACTAAACTATCTAAACTGCTACATGCCACAAGGAGCCACAACAGTAGTTCCCTTAACCCACCCAGCAATATTGTTAACCTTTCCAGCTATACTCTTAGCCCAGCAGAAGAGTCTGTCCTATCTCGGGGCCTCTCCTTTTGTCCCTCCAGACCCACGAACATGATACAGTTCTGCGGTGACCTAGAATCCTACTTTCGACGTCTCCGACTCAAAGAATATTTCCAACATACCTCTGAACAGCATACTAACCCACAGAATCCCCCCTACCAGCACTACAAACAAAAGGATTCTGCGTGGACTCCTCCGGGCGGTCGAAACAACAGACTGGATTTCTACATAGATTGCTTCCGTCAACGTGCAAAGGCTGAAATTGTGGATAAGCAACATCACTTGCCCCATAACCTCAGCCATGCTGAACACAACGCCATCTACAGCCTCAGAAACAACCCTGACATCATTATCAAAAAGGCTGACAAAGGAGGTGCTGTCGTCATCATGAATAAATTGGAATATGACCAAGAGGCTGCTAGACAGCTCTCTAACACCACATTCTACAGGCCATTATCCTCTGATCCCACTGAGGATTACCTAAAGAAACTACACCATCTGCTAAAAAAACTCCCTGACAAAGCACAGGAACAAATCTGTACAGACACATGCCTAGAACCCCGACCAGGGACATTCTATTTGCTACCCAAGATCCATAAACCTGGAAATCCTGGACGCCCCATCATCTCAGGCATTGGCACCCTAACATCAGGCTTGTCTGGTTATGTGGACTCTCTCCTCAGACCCTACGCTACCAGCACTCCTAGCTATCTTCGAGATACTACTGACTTCCTGAGGAAACTACAATCCATCGGTGATCTTCCAGAAAACACCATCCTGGCCACTATGGACGTAGAAGCCCTCTACACCAATATTCCACACACAGATGGACTACAAGCTATCAGGAACAGTATCCCCGATAATGTCACAGCTAACCTGGTGGCTGAACTCTGTGACTTTGTCCTCACCCACAACTATTTCACATTTGGGGACAATATATACCTTCAAGTCAGCGGCACTGCTATGGGTACCCGCATTGCCCCACAGTATGCCAACATTTTTATGGCTGACTTAGAACAACGCTTCCTTAGCTCTCGTCCCCTAACGCCCCCAGTCTACTTGCGCTACATTGATGACATCTTCATCATCTGGACCCATGGAAAAGAAGCCCTTGAGGAATTCCACCATGATTTCAATAATTTCCATCCCACCATCAACCTCAGCCTAGATCAATCCACACAAGCGGTCCATTTCCTGGACACTACTGTGCTAATAAGCGATGGTCACATAAATACCACCCTGTACCGGAAACCTACTGACCGCTACACTTACCTACATGCCTCCAGCTTCCATCCAGGACACACCACACGATCCATTGTCTACAGCCAAGCTCTAAGATATAACCGTATTTGCTCCAATCCCTCAGATAGAGACAAGCACCTACAAGATCTCTATCAAGCATTCTTAAAACTACAATACCCACCTGCTGAAGTGAAAAAACAGATTGACAGAGCCAGACGAGTACCCAGAAGTCACCTCCTACAAGACAGGGCCAACAAAGAAAATAACAGAACACCACTAGCTGTCACCTTCAGCCCCCAACTAAAACCTCTCCAGCGCATCATCAGAGATCTACAACCTATCCTGAAAGATGATCCTTTACTCTCACAGATCTTGGGAGACAGACCCGTCCTCGCTTACAGACAACCCCCCAACCTAAAGCAAATACTCACCAGCAACCACACATCACTGAACAAAAACACTGACCCAGGAACCTATCCTTGTAACAAAGCCCGATGCCAACTCTGTCCACATATCTATTCAAGTGACACCATCATAGGGCCTAATCACATCAGCCATACCATCAGGGGCTCGTTCACCTGCACATCTACCAATGTGATATATGCCATCATGTGCCAGCAATGCCCCTCTGCCATGTACATTGGCCAAACCGGACAGTCTCTACGCAAAAGAATTAATGGACACAAATCTGACATCAGGAATCATAATACTCAAAAACCAGTGGGAGAACACTTTAACCTGTCTGGCCATTCTTTGACAGACCTGCGGGTGGCTATCTTAAAACAGAAAAACTTCAAAAACAGACTCCAACGAGAGACTGCTGAGCTGGAATTGATATGCAAACTAGACACAATCAACTCAGGGCTAAATAGGGATTGGGAATGGCTGAGCCATTACAAACATTGAATCTATCTCCCCTTGTAAGTATTCTCACACTTGCTTCTTATCAAACTGTCTGTACTGGGCTATCTTGATTATCACTTCAAAAGTTTTTTTTCTCTTACTTAATTGGCCTCTCAGAGTTGGTAAGACAACTCCCACCTGTTCATGCTCTCTGTATGTGTGT
>NW_020711279.1:0-1067 GCF_002925995.2 Terrapene triunguis | reverse complement strand
CTTCCGGTGGTTCCTGTAGTGGTGGTTTCTACAATTGTGGTAGTTGGCAGTGTTGTGGAGATCGTCGATGTTGTTGTGACTGGAGTTCTTTCTGGTGTTGTTTTACTCACCAGTGTGGTTTCTTTAGTTGTACTGTGCATTTCCTGAGTCGTTTTTTGATGTACAGGTGCTGTTTGAGCTGTTTTAGTTGTCTTTATTTGGGTAATAATTTTTTTTGTGGTTGCTGTTGTCCTTGTTGTTACTGTTGTTGTAGTGGCTGGGGTGGTTGTTACTGTCGTTGTAGTGGCTAGGGTTGTTGTTGTTACTATTGGGGTAGTTGGTGGGGTGGTTGTTTCTATTGAGGTAGTAGCTGGGGTGGTTGTTAGTGTCATTGTAGTGGCTGCGGTCGTTGGTTCTATTGGGATACTGGTTGAGGTGGTTGTTTCTATTGGGGTAGTGGCTGGGGTGGTTGTTCCTATTGGGGTAATGGTTGGGGTTGTTGTTGGTATTGGTAGGGTGGATGTTACTGTCATTGTAGTGGCTGAGGTGGTTGTTAGGCATGATACAATTACATTTCGGCAACATTCAATTTTGATCTGGTAATTATAGCAGATTGGTGGGAGTTGATCCTTGTTATAACATATCAGCCCTTCTGTTTTGCTGCATATTACATTTTGCTCCAGCTCATTTAATGGTGTGTTAGGGAATCTTTCTGCTCTGCATTCCACAGCCTTTGGAGCTTTGCATACATTGTATCCTTTGGCTCTTATATTCTTAAATGTATCGAAATCTCCATCATTGATAGCAGACCCTGGGTAACTTATATCATACCATTGTGACCATTCACATAGTTCTTTAAAACAATCACCAGTTGTTGGAGGAACAGTTGTCACAGCTGTTGTTGTTTCTGAGATTGTGGTTATTGCTGGAGTAGTTGTTAATGTTATTGATGATGTAGGTTTTGTTGTTGAAATAGGTGTAGTAGTTGCAGCCGTGGTAGTTTCAGTGGTTGTTGGTTTAGTGATTGTACTTACTATTGTAGTAAATTCTGTGGTGGTGGTTTGAGTAGTGGTTGGTGAAGTAGTTGT
>NW_020711278.1:0-1153 GCF_002925995.2 Terrapene triunguis | reverse complement strand
AAGTGGTTGTTCCTGTAGTTGTGGGTATTGGCGATGTTGTGGGGATTGCTGTGGTAGGTAGAGTGGTGGTACCTGTTGTGGTTCCGCTTCGGGTAGTTTCACTAGTGGTGGTTTCTACAGATGTGGTAGTTGGCAGTGTTGTGGAGATCGTCGATGTTGTTGTGACTGGAGTTCTTTCTGGTGTTGTTTTACTCACCAGTGTGGTTTCTTTAGTTGTACTGTGCATTTCTTGAGTCGTTTTTTGATGTACAGGTGCTGTTTGAGCTGTTTTAGTTGTCTTTATTTGGGTAATAATTTTTTTTGTGGTTGCTGTTGTCCTTGTTGTTACTGTTGTTGTAGTGGCTGGGGTGGTTGTTACTGTCGTTGTAGTGGCTAGGGTTGTTGTTGTTAGTATTGGGGTAGTTGGTGGGGTGGTTGTTTCTATTGAGGTAGTAGCTGGGGTGGTTGTTAGTGTCATTGTAGTTGCTGCGGTCGTTGGTTCTATTGGGATAGTGGTTGAGGTGGTTGTTTCTATTGGGGTAGTGGCTGGGGTGGTTGTTCCTATTGGGGTAATGGTTGGGGTGGTTGTTGGTATTGGTAGGGTGGATGTTACTGTCATTGTAGTGGCTGAGGTGGTTGTTAGGCATGATACAATTACATTTCGGCAACATTCAATTTTGATCTGGTAATTATAGCAGATTGGTGGGAGTTGATCCTTGTTATAACATATCAGCCCTTCTGTTTTGCTGCATATTACATTTTGCTCCAGCTCATTTAATGGTGTGTTAGGGAATCTTTCTGCTCTGCATTCCACAGCCTTTGGAGCTTTGCATACATTGTATCCTTTGGCTCTTATATTCTTAAATGTATCGAAATCTCCATCATTGATAGCAGACCCTGGGTAACTTATATCATACCATTGTGACCATTCACATAGTTCTTTAAAACAATCACCAGTTGTTGGAGGAACAGTTGTCACAGCTGTTGTAGTTTCTGAGATTGTGGTTATTGCTGGAGTAGTTGTTAATGTTATTGATGATGTAGGTTTTGTTGTTGAAATAGGTGTAGTAGTTGCAGCCGTGGTAGTTTCAGTGGTTGTTGGTGTAGTGATTGTACTTACTATTGTGGTAAATTCTGTGGTGGTGGTTTGAGTAGTGGTTGGTGAAGTAGTTGT
>NW_020711277.1:0-5264 GCF_002925995.2 Terrapene triunguis | reverse complement strand
CCCTCCTGAGTTACCTGGGGTGATGGTGATGTCTGGTGACGTCAACAACTCCCTCCTTTGAGAATACTCAACAAGCTTTTGGCTGAGTTTTCTCATACTCTGTGGACAAGATATGATTGAGTGCCATAGAGCTAGGGTTCTCAATGAGAGGGTATGCTGGGACTTCTGGGGAACGGGGGGCACAAAGCTTACGGAGGAGCACCTTAAAACAAGCAATCAGGAAGAGGGTGACCAAGCATAGTACCACACCCGTGAGGAGGAGACGCACAAGGCTATTTCCCAGTCCTCCTAGGTTGGGCAACCAACTCCAAAGGGAATTGAAACCTGTGGGTTCCCTTTCCTGGGCCTTCCACTGCTCAAAAGCCTGTTTGGCTGACAGGATGTGCTTGTTAATGTCCTGTGAGTTTTTTGGGACATAAGTACAACATTCACTTCCAATAAGAGGTTTCAGACACCCCGCCCTGGGAGGCTAAAACATAATCTAAGGCCTGTCTGTTTTGCAGGGACAGCAACCGGAGCTGGTAAAGCTCTGAGTTAAGGCTTTTCTTTATGGCCAAGGTCTCATTAGCATACTTGGTGAGAAACACAGAGAGCCTACGATAAAATTGGGTTAGCCGTCCCACCCCATAGGATGGGAGGAGGATCATACCCAACAGATATCTGACCAATGTTGGGGAACCGCCCTCCAGGGTAACCCTGCTGCGTGGAGCGGGACTTGGGAGCATACCCAGCAGTTAGAGAGGTTGAACTCTTGGGCAAAGCAAACCTTCAAGGACTCATATGTGTTTGTTTCCAAGTTAGTAGGGATTTCTTTCCATCCCGCATGTGGTCGGGGGGGAACGGGAGGAAACGAGAGGAGTGTCCCTATGGCAAAGAGTACCATTGTGGCAGGCCCTGGACCTGAACTCATGCTGGGCAGGTGACCCTAGGGCCTAACAATTACAATTCCCCAAATATTCACAAAATAACAATTACCAATAGCAGGCAGACTAAAAGCAAAAGGGACCAGGCCACCAGGTTAGGCCGACCCTGTGAAAACAAACACAACCAACGCTCAGAGTTCTTGCGGGGAGTGCGCTGTGACTGTCCAAAGAGATCACAGGGCATCCCCAGCAGGCCTTATTGTCTTTTGAATAACAGCTTAAGTCCCAGATCGTCGCTGGCAGTCTTCTCTGCAGGCTGGACGGTCCACCGTTCAGGAGCAGGCACTGCTTTCAGGCGAGAGTGATGAATCCAGTTCTTGTGTCCTTCGACCTTTGCTGCTGTATGGGAGATCAGCAGGACGGTGTGGGGTTCCTTCCACTTCTCTTGGAGAGGCTCGTCCTTCCAGGTCCGAACGAGTACGGAGTCACCTGGCTGCAAGGAGTGGATCGGGGCATCCAGCGGGAGAGGCTGCAAATCTTTGGTGTACCTGTGGAGAGAACAGAGAACAGCAGACAGAGAGCACATGTACTGAGATAAGAAACCACAGCCTACCTCCCACTCCCCTGCCAGAACCGGTGTACCGTTCATAGGCCATGCCCTTTCAAACATAATCTCGAAGGGACTGAGCCCTAACCTGCCCTTTGGGAGAGCGCGAATGCGGAGCAAAACAAGGGGTAGAGCATCAGGCCACTTAAGGGAAGCCTCTTGACAGACCTTTGAGAGGTGCCGCTTAAGTGTCTGATTTGTGCGTTTCACTACCCCACTGGCCTGCGGTCGCCATGGAGTGTGGAGCTTCCAGGGGATTTGCAGGGCATCCGATATCTTCTGAACGACTTGGGATGTGAAGTGTGTTCCGTTGTCAGATTCCATCCACTGGGGGAGTCCGAAGCGGGGAATGATCTCCTTGATGAATTTAAGAGCCATCATTTTGGCAGTGTTGTTACGACATGGGAAGGCTTCAGGCCATCCACTGAATCGATCCACTAAGACGAGAAGGTATCTGAATCCTTGGGTCCGGGGGAACTCAGTAAAATCTATTTGCCAAACTAGTCCTGGGCCTGGAGTAGGTTCCAGAGTGGCTGGTGGCACTGACACTCCAGGTCGAGGGTTGTTCTTTTAGCAGACTAGACATTCAGCCTGCACCTGGGAGGCCAGAGGCCTAAGTCCAGAGGTTAGAAAATATTTATTCATAAGCTGGGAAACAGCCTCTCTTTCTGCGTGGGTAGACTGATGTAGTTTCTGTAGTACCGGCCGTATTAGATTCCTTGGTAGGAGGATTTTTCCTTCTGTGGAGTGGAGCCATCCCTCCTTTTCCCGGAGCCTAAGTGTGTTGGCTAGGTTCCTTTCTTTGTGAGAGTACTGAGGGGTTGGGAGCTCCCCCACTGATGGGATGAGAGCATGCATATGGGCGTCTTCAGCTTCCTGTGGTTCCAGGGTAGCAGCTCGCTTGGCCTTTTTGTCTGCCCTGGCATTACCCTTAGCCACATCTTGATCTTCTCTTTGATGAGCCTTGCAGTGTATTACTGCTACTTCTGAGGGGAGCTGTACCGCTTCTAAAAGCCGGAGAATTTGAGGCCCATGTTTAACCGGGGAACCTTGAGCTGTCAACATTCCTCTTTCCTTCCACAGACCGGCATAAGCGTGTAGTATTCCAAAGGCATATCTGGAATCAGTAAAAATGTTAATCTTTTTTCCTTTTGACAGTTCAAGTGCACGGGTTAAGGCTACCAATTCAGCCAGCTGAGCTGATGTCCCAGCAGGCAAACCCTCTGCTTCCACAGTCTCATGGAGAGATACAATAGCATAGCCTGCCCTCCTCTGTCCATTTACAACAGTACTACTGCCGTCAGTATACCACTCATAATCAGCATTAGGGAGGGGTTGATCTTTTAAGTCTGGGCGGCTGGAGTATTGGACATCTATGATTTCCAGACAGTCATGTTCCTGCTCCTCTGTCTCCGGTAACAGGGTGGCTGGGTTAAGGGAGGGACAGGTCTGTAGGGTAACTTCAGGATTTTCTAACAGTTTTGATACTGTTTGATTCGCACTGAGCTTTTGCCTGGGAGAAGCTGAATATGAACAGGGGTCTGACGGTTTGCCTTCCCTGGGACCCCTGATGCCCATACTAGAGGAAAAACCTGCTTTTCCCACTGGCTCCATTCTGGGGCTTGCATGGCTGAGGGCTCAGTTGCAAGAGTCATTATCCAGGCATTCTCTGGGGGTAAGGTGAGGGTTATTTCATCTTGGGTGAAATGCAGGGTGGCACCTAAGCGACAAAGCAGGTCCCGTCCCAATAGAGGCGTTGGACAATCGGGGAGGTAAACCAGTCTGTGAGATAGAGTTCTGTTTCCCAAAGCACATTCCACAGGGGCATATACTGGGCACTTGGTTCCTTTCCCTGTGGCACCCACCACAGTGAGGGAATCTGCCACAGGCAGCTGCAGGGGTTGGTTTACAGCGGTTCGTGCAGCTTCAGAGTCTATTAAAAAGTCTGTTTGAATCTCCCACTCGCATGTTTACTTGGGGTTCCGGGGGCAGGATAGTCCGTCTCCCCTGACACCCCTATTCTTGATCCTCTGCTGCCATCATAGGGGTACCTTCCCTTTCGGGGCACTCATTTTTCCAATGTCCCTCCTTTCGGCATATGGCACACTGGTTGCGACCCAGACGCCTTTCCTGTGAGCCAGGGCGCCCACGTCCACGTCCTCTCATTCCCCGGCCCCTTCCACCTTCCTGGAATTTTCCCTTGCCACCGGCCTGTACTGCTGCAACCATCATTATTTTCGCTTGCCTCTTTTCCTTTTCTTCCTCCCTAAGGCTGTAAGCCCTGTTTGCAGTTTCCAGAATCTGTGCTATGGTCATGCCCATCAAATCCTCCTTTTTCTGCAGTTTCCTTTTAATGTCAGGGACTGCACGGCTGGTAAAAATACCCTTTATGATTGCCTCAGTTTCCCGTTCATCAGGGTTTGCATTAGTAGTTTGCCTGATGGTATCCCGGATACGCTGCAGAAAAGCAACCGGACTCTCTTTTGGCTCCTGTGCTAGCTCATAAGGCTTAGCCCAATTGTTATGTCAGACAGCTGAGTGTCGGAGACCATGTAATAGGAGCTCCTTGTATACTGTGAGACGTGTTTGGCCCGCAGGGTCATTAGGGTTCCACCCGGGATCTGCTAGGGGGACCTGGACTGCAACAGCAGGGACGTGATGTGGATTCAGTTCATGTCTCTTCTGTGCCTCCTCCCTTGCTTTAGACACAACCTGATTACGCTCTACCTCAGACAGCAGGGTCCGCATAAGGACATTACAGTCATCCCAGTCGGGTTTACAGCTAGCCAGACACCCTTCAAAAATAGAAATGAACTTGCTTGGGTTCGTTGAGAATTTTCCTGCCTCTGCCTTGAAAAGCAGCCAGACGTACAGGGTTAAAAGCAACTGACACAAGATCCTGTGTTCCTGGACGGGCTACCACACTCTCAGTAATTAACGGATACAATCCCACTGGGGCGGGGGGGGGTACTCTCTGAAGCCTGTGGGGGTGGAGGAGCCGAAGGGGACACCGACTCTGCCATCACAACCGGAGGAGGGTTCTGGGGACTAACAGTAGTTACTACCGAACCTGTCGGAGTCAAATTACACCTTTGCAAAAGATCTGACCTATTTCTTAACAACATAAACAACTGTACATACATATGTTCATTCCATTTACCCGTACGCTGACAAAACAAAAGCAATTGAAGGATCGTATTATAATTGAGTGATCCCTCCGGTGGCCACCTTTCCTGGTCCTCTAGCTGATATTGAGGCCAGTCTACTGTACAGAATCTTTTCAGTTTACTTTTAATCAACGGATCCGATCCAAACACTTTCCAGTTTACCAGAATGCATTCCAAGGGTGTACACCTTGCCCTGCCTGCCATACTCTGTCCCTGCCCCATATTAGGGAGACACTGGGCGTCCCCAGGTCAAAACAGGTAGACGCTGGGCGTCCCCAGGTCAAGACAGATAAAGTCCCCACTGGACTGTTCCTACCTTATCCAAGGGTCCGGTTCTGCACCGTCGCCCTATCCACGGGACCGGTTCCCCACCGTCGCCCGCAGCTGCTTCTCCACTACTCAAGCGCGTTGCACCGTTGTGCCCTCCGGGGTCGACCAAACCACGTCTCTGCCGAGGCCCCCCGATGAAGTCACCGGTGAGCGCTCTGGGCGTCGGTCGTCGTCGTAATCCGTCGGCCACCAGGAGGGATCCGGGCAAGGCTAAATTTCAGCCTCGAGCCCCACGTTGGGCGCCAAAAACTGTTGCTGGCACAGAGGTGCCCGAGGCAAAGCAACAGGGGTTCGTTG
>NW_020711276.1:0-2914 GCF_002925995.2 Terrapene triunguis | reverse complement strand
ACTGTATTTTACTTGTCTGATTCAGCCTGCCAGAGCTAATTTTCCTCCAGCACTATACTCATCTATGGTACTGTATAAGTGCTATGGTGTGAACTCATCACCCCAGCACCGCTCATGTCAGGACACAGTATTGCAGGGGTTCTCCTATTCTAGCACTCCCTTTGTGTCCTCATTCCACAATGGTCTGTTGCCTCTGTGACCTAGCCCTCCAGCAGTCAGCTCTTAGTCCAGTCCCCTTCTAGAAAATAAACTCAAAATAGCCACCTGTATGTTAAAATCCATAATATAAACAATAGTTCTTCATAGAGATAATTCACGGCCTGTGGTGTCAAGATTAGGCCTGTGACTGAGCCAGGTTAATTGGATTAGGGCAGGGAAAGCCTGCCTTCCCTGTCCTGATTTTGCCCAGAATTGACCCCTAGTCAGGGCCGGCTCTAGGATTTTTGCCACCCCAAGCAAAAACAATTTTCGCCCGCCCCCCCCCGTTTTTTTCTTATCCCACCCCCAGCCCCGCCTCAACTCCGCCCCTTCCCCAAATCCCCAGCCCTGCCTCCTCCCCCCAGGCTCTCAAGCCTAGGAGGGAGGGGGAGAAGCGGCGCACGCGCCGCGGCCACTCAGAGTCTCCCCCTCCCTCCCAGGTTTGAGAGCCTGGGAGGGAGGGGGAGCAGTGGCATGCGAATCAGCTGTTTCGCGCGCCGCGGCCGCTCGGGATCTCCCCCTCCCTCCCAGGCTCTCAAACCTGGGAGGGAGGGCGAGTAGCGGCGCGCGAATCAGCTGTTTCGCGCACCGTGGCGCGCGAGCGGCAGCAGCAGAGGTGAGCTAGGGCGGCCGGGGCACATTTTTAGGGGCGGCAGGGGCGGCATTCTGGCGCCGGCCATGCCGCCCCTAAAAATGTGCCACCCCAAGCACCAGCTTGTTTTGCTGGTGCCTAGAGCCGGCCCTGCCCCTAGTAGAAGCAGCCAGCCCCTTTTATCAGGCCTGCTGGGGCCTGATTGGCTTTCATCTACTCCCAGCCCTTCCAAGCACTGGAGGACCAACTCTCACTGGCTCTGCCTGAAGCTGATGATGGAGGCCTCTCTAGGCGAACCCTGGAGGTTTTAACTCACTATTCTTCCCTTCCAGGACGACATCTTCTTAGGACGGGATGTGCCAAGGCATCAGAGCCTCTGGCAGAGGGAGCAAATGCCTGGTACACCCCATCACAATGTGTAATAAACAAACAATAATTGTCTGAAACAGGAAGGATTGTGCTTAAATATGAAAATGTGGTGTTTAGCTGGTGGGCTGACTTTTGCAGGTATATTCTTTTACTTTTAACACAAGATATGTAGAGATATTTCTTCTTGTGAACATAAACAGACACTTCATTTGAATATTCTTTCTTCTGCATTCACTATTATGTACAAAGTTGATTGTGCTAATGCTATTGTTGTAGATGTTTACAATAAGGCTTTCATTCAGATTCTGGGTAATTATATCCTGTAATTTATTTTTCCACCATTTTTGTTTAAAGAACTAACCTTTCAGAAATATACTTAACTGAGGTGTAGCGGGGCAGTCACCCCGCTCCAGCTCAGAAGGGGTTAAAAGCCAGCCCTTGGAGGGGGCTGAGGCTGACAGCCAATCAGAGCTGCCCAAGCCAGTATAAAAGAGAGCAGACCAGAAGGGGTAGTCAGTCTCTTTCCAGCCTTAGAGAGAGAGATGGACCTGGCTGTGGGATAGAGGCAAGGGCAAGGGCAAGGGCAGGGAAGTGCTGGGGAACGGGAGGAGGAGCTGGGAAGCTCCAGCCTGGCAAACCCCCAGGCAGAGGCCTTGCTTTCAGGGCCAGAGGAAGTACGAGGGCTGTGGGGAAGCAGCCAGGGAAGGAAGAGGCAGCAGGTCCAACCCTCTGGCTGATGATGAGTGACCATTTCAGACTGCAGTTTTGGCCCTGAGGGAAAGGGCTAGATAAAGACTGGCAGTGGGTCACTGAGGAAAGGTGGGCTTAGGGGACTGGGGTTCCCTAGGGAGGGGAGGACCCCTGAGTCTGTGGGCACTGCTGCAGGGCAGTACCCCAGAGAAGGGGCACTGCGGGCTGGGAGGGTGCAGGGCTGGAACTACAATGGTGGAGACTGCAAGGAAGCAAATACCGGTAGGGAGACACCGGCCAGCAGGAGATGCTCTGGAGCTGGAAGAGCTAATTCCTGAAGTAACCAGCAGGAAGTGCCACGGTGAGTGCGCGCCACGCTATATGAGGGTTCAGGAGAGTGACACCCTACATTTCTCTGTACAACACAGAAGACACATTCTCTGCAATGCAGAGTGTTTCAAGACAAACTTGGAGAGAGTATATTTAATGGTGCAAGGTAAATGCACTTTCATAGATAAGTTTTCAGCCAGCTGGGATCCAGCCTCCATTTTTCTGGGTGAATTGCACTTGCAAAATTTGTGCCTGCAATGTTAGGTCACAAAATGAACTTGTGCCTCCGAGAACCTTATCCATGCTTGCAATCACATAATTAGTAACTCAAGTATTTAGATTTCCACTTGCAATTGAATTTGTGCCAATTTTATGGGCACAATTTGCTCCTGCAAAAGGGAAACTGCTCTTCTGAAAATATACCACTCAATCCACCTACTTGTAGATTCCACTGATAAAACTGGACACACTCTGGATGTGATGTTTGGGTTGGAAGTGAAGGGATGTTCATAAAGATTTTTTTATACATTATTAATAACAACATTTTTTAGTCTCCCTGCTGGCATTGGCTACAAGAGTCCCAACTGTGATCTCTGTGGCAGATGTTGTCGCCTGAGTAGGATCTTCTGGAAATAATCACACAGATGCTGTACATAGTTTCAAATTAAGATTCCACAGACTACTTGTTTAATCCAGCTGTTCACAGAACACAGCATGGAGCTCCTCTAACCATAA
>NW_020711275.1:0-3148 GCF_002925995.2 Terrapene triunguis | reverse complement strand
GGTGGCAGCGGACCAAAGCTAAGCTGGTAGATAAGCTTAGAAGTTTTTATGCAGGCCCCTACATTTGAACCCTAAAGTTCAAAGTGGGGATCCAGCCTTGACATAGGCTTTTACTGAAGACTTCAGTTAAATTATGGTTAGAGGAGCTCCATGCTGTGTTCTGTGAACAGCTGGATTAAACAAGTAGTCTGTGGAATCTTAATTTGAAACTATGTACAGCATCTGTGTGATTATTTCCAGAAGATCCTACTCAGGCGACAACATCTGCCACAGAGATCACAGTTGGGACTCTTGTAGCCAATGCCAGCAGGGAGACTAAAAAATGTTGTTATTAATAATGTATAAAAAAATCTTTATGAACATCCCTTCACTTCCAACCCAAACATCACATCCAGAGTGTGTCCAGTTTTATCAGTGGAATCTACAAGTAGGTGGATTGAGTGGTATATTTTCAGAAGAGCAGTTTCCCTTTTGCAGGAGCAAATTGTGCCCATAAAATTGGCACAAATTCAATTGCAAGTGGAAATCTAAATACTTGAGTTACTAATTATGTGATTGCAAGCATGGATAAGGTTCTCGGAGGCACAAGTTCATTTTGTGACCTAACATTGCAGGCACAAATTTTGCAAGTGCAATTCACCCAGAAAAATGGAGGCTGGATCCCAGCTGGCTGAAAACTTATCTATGAAAGTGCATTTACCTTGCACCATTAAATATACTCTCTCCAAGTTTGTCTTGAAACACTCTGCATTGCAGAGAATGTGTCTTCTGTGTTGTACAGAGAAATGTAGGGTGTCACTCTCCTGAACCCTCATATAGCGTGGCGCGCACTCACCGTGGCACTTCCTGCTGGTTACTTCAGGAATTAGCTCTTCCAGCTCCAGAGCATCTCCTGCTGGCCGGTGTCTCCCTACCGGTATTTGCTTCCTTGCAGTCTCCACCATTGTAGTTCCAGCCCTGCACCCTCCCAGCCCGCAGTGCCCCTTCTCTGGGGTACTGCCCTGCAGCAGTGCCCACAGACTCAGGGGTCCTCCCCTCCCTAGGGAACCCCAGTCCCCTAAGCCCACCTTTCCTCAGTGACCCACTGCCAGTCTTTATCTAGCCCTTTCCCTCAGGGCCAAAACTGCAGTCTGAAATGGTCACTCATCATCAGCCAGAGGGTTGGACCTGCTGCCTCTTCCTTCCCTGGCTGCTTCCCCACAGCCCTCGTACTTCCTCTGGCCCTGAAAGCAAGGCCTCTGCCTGGGGGTTTGCCAGGCTGGAGCTTCCCAGCTCCTCCTCCCGTTCCCCAGCACTTCCCTGCCCTTGCCCTTGCCCTTGCCTCTATCCCACAGCCAGGTCCATCTCTCTCTCTAAGGCTGGAAAGAGACTGACTACCCCTTCTGGTCTGCTCTCTTTTATACTGGCTTGGGCAGCTCTGATTGGCTGTCAGCCTCAGCCCCCTCCAAGGGCTGGCTTTTAACCCCTTCTGAGCTGGAGCGGGGTGACTGCCCCGCTACACCTCAGTTAAGTATATTTCTGAAAGGTTAGTTCTTTAAACAAAAATGGTGGAAAAATAAATTACAGGATATAATTACCCAGAATCTGAATGAAAGCCTTATTGTAAACATCTACAACAATAGCATTAGCACAATCAACTTTGTACATAATAGTGAATGCAGAAGAAAGAATATTCAAATGAAGTGTCTGTTTATGTTCACAAGAAGAAATATCTCTACATATCTTGTGTTAAAAGTAAAAGAATATACCTGCAAAAGTCAGCCCACCAGCTAAACACCACATTTTCATATTTAAGCACAATCCTTCCTGTTTCAGACAATTATTGTTTGTTTATTACACATTGTGATGGGGTGTACCAGGCATTTGCTCCCTCTGCCAGAGGCTCTGATGCCTTGGCACATCCCGTCCTAAGAAGATGTCGTCCTGGAAGGGAAGAATAGTGAGTTAAAACCTCCAGGGTTCGCCTAGAGAGGCCTCCATCATCAGCTTCAGGCAGAGCCAGTGAGAGTTGGTCCTCCAGTGCTTGGAAGGGCTGGGAGTAGATGAAAGCCAATCAGGCCCCAGCAGGCCTGATAAAAGGGGCTGGCTGCTTCTACTAGGGGCAGGGCCGGCTCTAGGCACCAGCAAAACAAGCTGGTGCTTGGGGTGGCACATTTTTAGGGGCGGCATGGCCGGCGCCAGAATGCCGCCCCTGCCGCCCCTAAAAATGTGCCCCGGCCGCCCTAGCTCACCTCTGCTGCTGCCGCTCGCGCGCCACGGTGCGCGAAACAGCTGATTCGCGCGCCGCTACTCGCCCTCCCTCCCAGGTTTGAGAGCCTGGGAGGGAGGGGGAGATCCCGAGCGGCCGCGGCGCGCGAAACAGCTGATTCGCATGCCACTGCTCCCCCTCCCTCCCAGGCTCTCAAACCTGGGAGGGAGGGGGAGACTCTGAGTGGCCGCGGCGCGTGCGCCGCTTCTCCCCCTCCCTCCTAGGCTTGAGAGCCTGGGGGGAGGAGGCAGGGCTGGGGATTTGGGGAAGGGGCGGAGTTGAGGCGGGGCTGGGGGTGGGATAAGAAAAAAACGGGGGGGGGCGGGCGAAAATTGTTTTTGCTTGGGGTGGCAAAAATCCTAGAGCCGGCCCTGACTAGGGGTCAATTCTGGGCAAAATCAGGACAGGGAAGGCAGGCTTTCCCTGCCCTAATCCAATTAACCTGGCTCAGTCACAGGCCTAATCTTGACACCACAGGCCGTGAATTATCTCTATGAAGAACTATTGTTTATATTATGGATTTTAACATACAGGTGGCTATTTTGAGTTTATTTTCTAGAAGGGGACTGGACTAAGAGCTGACTGCTGGAGGGCTAGGTCACAGAGGCAACAGACCATTGTGGAATGAGGACACAAAGGGAGTGCTAGAATAGGAGAACCCCTGCAATACTGTGTCCTGACATGAGCGGTGCTGGGGTGATGAGTTCACACCATAGCACTTATACAGTACCATAGATGAGTATAGTGCTGGAGGAAAATTAGCTCTGGCAGGCTGAATCAGACAAGTAAAATACAGTTGTCAAGGCTGTATCCCCACTTTGAACTTTAGGGTTCAAATGTAGGGGCCTGCATGAAAACTTCTAAGCTTATCTACCAGCTTAGCTTTGGTCCGCTGCCACC
>NW_020711274.1:0-2041 GCF_002925995.2 Terrapene triunguis | reverse complement strand
CTGTGGTGGGGCGATAGACGGAACCCATATCCCTATCTTGGCACCGGAGCACCAAGCCACCGAGTACATAAACCGCAAGGGGTACTTTTCAATGCTGCTGCAAGCCCTGGTGGATCACAAGGGACGTTTCACCGACATCAACATGGGCTGGCCGGGAAGGGTACATGATGCTCGCGTCTTCAGGCACTCTGCTCTGTTTAGAAAGCTGGAGGAAGGGACTTTCTTCCCGGACCAGAAAATAACTGTTGGGGATGTTGAAATGCCTATCGTGATCCTTGGGGACCCAGCCTACCCCTTAATGCCATGGCTCATGAAGCCGTACACAGGCAGCCTGGACAGTAGTCAGGACCTGTTCAACTACAGGCTGAGCAAGTGCCGAATGGTGGTGGAATGTGCATTTGGGCGTTTAAAAGCGCGCTGGTGCAGCTTACTGACTCGCTCAGACCTTAGCGAAAAGAATATCCCCATTGTTATTGCTGCTTGCTGTGCGCTCCACAATATCTGTGAGAGTAAGGGGGAGACATTTATGGCGGGGTGGGAGGTAGAGGCAAATCGCCTGGCCGCTGATTACGCGCAGCCAGACACCAGGGCGGTTAGAGCAGCACAGCATGGCGCTGTGCGCATCAGAGAAGCTTTGAAAACCAGTTTTGTGACTGGCCAGGCTACGGAGTGAAACTTCTGTTTGTTTCTCCTTGATGAACCCTCCGCCCCTCCCCCCCACCCGGTTAACTCTACTTCCCTGTAAACCAACCACCCCACCCTCCCCTACCCTCCCCCCTTCAAGCACCAGTTGCAGAGGCAATAAAGTCATTGTTACTTCACATTCATGCATTCTTTATTAATTCATCACACAACTAGGGGGATAATTGGAAAGGTAGCCCGGGATGGGTGGGGGAGGAGGGAAGGAAAAGGACACACTCCAATTTAAAACTTTAAAACTTATTGCTATGGAAATCATCTAGGGTGGAGTGAGTGGGTGACCGAAGGCCCCCCCCACCGTGTTCTTGGGCTTCTGGGTGAGGAGGCAATGGGACTTGGGGAGGATGGCTGTTGGTTACACAGGGGCTGTAGCGGCGGTCTCTGCTCCTGCTGGCTTTCCTGCAGCTCAACCATACCCTGTAGCATTGGGGAGGAGGGCTGTTGGTTACACAGGGGCTGTAGCGGCGGTCTGTGCTCCTGCTGCCTTTCCTGCAGCTCAACCATACGCTGTAGCATATCAGTTTGATGCTCCAGCAGCCGGAGCATGAACTCTTGCTTTCTGTGTGCAAGCTGACGCCACCTCTCATCTTCAGCCCGCAACTTCCTCTGTTCCTCCCGCGATTCAGCCCGCCACCTCTCCTCCTCAGCCCGCGATTCAGCCCGCCACCTCTCCTCTCGCTCATATTGGGCTTTTCGATAATCAGTCATTGACTGCTCCACGCATTCTGCTGTGCTCTGTCAGCGTGGGAGGCAGTCTGTAGTTCTGTAAACATTTCGTCACGTGTCCTTCGCTTACGTTTTCGAATATCCACTAGCCTCTGCGAAGGAGAGACATTTGCAGCTGGTGGATGAGAAGGGAGAGGTGGTTAAAAAAGATACATTTTAGAGAACAATGGGTACACTCTTTCATGTTACATTTTGCTGTTCACATTACACAGCAGATGTGCTTTCGTTACAAGGTCGCATTTTTCCTCTTATATGGAGGGCCTGCCTGTTTGGTGTGAGAGATCACTCACGCAGTGCCAGGTCACAGATTTCAGCTTGCAGGCAGCCATGGTAAGACACAGTCTTTTGGCTTTTTTAACCTTCTTAACATGTGGGGATGGTTTCAAAGAGTACTGCTATCATTAACCATACCAAGGACCCATTGGGTTGGCCATTTAAAATGGGTTTGCAATGTAAAAGGAGGGGCTGCGGTTTCAGGGTTAACATGCAGCACAAACCCAACTAATTCCCCTCCCCCCGCCACCCAATTCTCTGGGATGATCACTTCACCCCTCCCCCCACCGCGTGGCTAACAGCGGGGAATATTTCTGTTCAGCAGACCAGGAAGGGGCACCTC
>NW_020711273.1:0-1863 GCF_002925995.2 Terrapene triunguis | reverse complement strand
TTTCAATGCTGCTGCAAGCCCTGGTGGATCACAAGGGACGTTTCACCGACATCAACGTGGGCTGGCCGGGAAGGGTACATGATGCTCGCGTCTTCAGGCAGTCTCTTCTGTTTCGAAAGCTGGAGGAAGGGACTTTCTTCCCGGACCAGAAAATAACCATTGGGGATGTTGAAATGCCTATCGTGATCCTTGGGGACCCAGCCTACCCCTTAATGCCATGGCTCATGAAGTCGTACACAGGCAGCCTTGACAGTAGTCAGGACCTGTTCAACTACAGGCTGAGCAAGTGCCGAATGGTGGTGGAATGTGCATTTGGCCGTTTAAAAGCGCGCTGGCGCAGCTTACTGACTCGCTCAGACCTTAGCGAAAAGAATCTCCCCATTGTTACTGCTGCTTGCTGTGCGCTCCACAATATATGTGAAAGTAAGGGGGAGACATTTATGGCGGGGTGGGAGGTTGAGGCAAATCGCCTGGCCGCTGATTACGCGCAGCCAGACACCAGGGTGGTTAGAGGAGCACAGCAGGGCGCGGTGCGCATCAGAGAAGCGTTGAAAACCAGTTTTGTGACTGGCCAGGCTACGGAGTGAAACTTCTGTTTGTTGCTCCTTGATGAGCCCTCTGCCCCTCCCCCACCACCCTGTTAACTCTACTTCCCTGCAAACCAACCACCCCACCCTCCTCTACTACCCTCCCCCCTTCGAGCACCACTTGCAGAGGCAATAAAGTCATTGTTGCTTCACATTCATGCATTCTTTATTAATTCAGCACACAACTAGGGGGATAATTGGAAAGGTAGCCCGGGATGGGTGGGGTAGGAGGGAAGGAAAAGGACACACTCCAATTTAAAACTTTAAAACTTATTGCTATGGAAATCATCTAGGGTGGAGTGAGTGGGTGGCCGAAGGCCCCCCCACCGTGTTCTTGGGCGTCTGGGTGAGGAGGCAATGGGACTTGGGGAGGAGGGCTGCTGGTTACAGAGGGGCTGTAGCGGCGGTCTCTGCTCCTGCTGCCTTTCCTGCAGCTCAACCATACGCAGGAGCATATCACTTTGATGCTCCAGCAGCCGGAGCATCGACTCTTGCTTTCTGATTACAAGTTGACGCCACCTCTCCTCTTCAGCCCGCGTTTCAGCACGCAACTTCTCCTCTTCAGCACGCCACCTCTCCTCTCGCTCATATTGGGCTTTTTTAAAATCAGTCATTGACTGCCTCCACGCATTCAGCTGTGCTCTGTCAGCGTGGGAGGCAGTCTGAAGTTCAGTAAACATTTCGTCACGCGTCCTTCGCTTCCTTCTTCGAATATTCACTAGCCTCTGCGAAGGAGTAAGATTTGCAGCTGGTGGAGAAGGGAGAGGTTGTTAAAAAAGATACATTTTAGAGAACAATGGGTAGACTCTTTCACGTTAGATTTTGCTGTTCACAACATCACACAGCACATGTGCTTTCGTTACAAGGTCGCATTTTTCCTCTTATATTGAGAGTCTCCTGGTTTGGTGTGAGAGATCACTCACGCAGTGCCAGGACACAGATTTCAGCTTGCAGGCAGCCATGGTAAGACATATAGTCTTTGGGCTTTTTTAACCTTCTTAACATGTGGGGATGGTTTCAAACAGTTCTGCCCTCATTTCCCATACCAAGCACCCGTGCCATTTAAAATGGGTTTGCAATGTAAAAGGAGGGGCTGCGATTTCAGGTTTAACATGCAGCACAAACCCAACTAACTCCCCTCCCCCACACACCCAATTCTCTGGGATGGTCACTTCAACCCTCCCCCCCACCGCGTGGTTAACAGCGGGGTATATTTCTGTTCAGCAGAGCAGGAAGGGGCACCTCTGAATGTCCCCTTAATAAAATTGCCCCATTT
>NW_020711272.1:2053-2162 GCF_002925995.2 Terrapene triunguis | reverse complement strand
TTTCAATGCTGCTGCAAGCCCTGGTGGATCACAAGGGACGTTTCACCAACATCAACGTGGGCTGGCCGGGAAGGGTTCATGACGCTCGCGTCTTCAGGAACGCTACTCT
>NW_020711272.1:0-1953 GCF_002925995.2 Terrapene triunguis | reverse complement strand
ATAGTGGATGGCTTTGCTGCAATGGGATTCCCAAACTGTGGTGGGGCGATAGACGGAACCCATATCCCTATCTTGGCACCGGCGCACCAAGCCACCGACTACATAAACCGCAAGGGGTACTTTTCAATGCTGCTGCAAGCCCTGGTGGATCACAAGGGACGTTTCACCGACATCAACGTGGGCTGGCCGGGAAGGGTACATGATGCTCGCGTCTTCAGGCAGTCTCTTCTGTTTCGAAAGCTGGAGGAAGGGACTTTCTTCCCGGACCAGAAAATAACCATTGGGGATGTTGAAATGCCTATCGTGATCCTTGGGGACCCAGCCTACCCCTTAATGCCATGGCTCATGAAGCCATACACAGGCAGCCTGGACAGCAGTCAGGACCTGTTCAACTACAGGCTGAGCAAGTGCCGAATGGTGGTGGAATGTGCATTTGGCCGTTTAAAAGCGCGCTGGCGCAGCTTACTGACTCGCTCAGACCTTAGCGAAAAGAATCTCCCCATTGTTATTGCTGCTTGCTGTGCGCTCCACAATATATGTGAAAGTAAGGGGGAGACATTTATGGCGGGGTGGGAGGTTGAGGCAAATCGCCTGGCCGCTGATTACGCGCAGCCAGACACCAGGGCGGTTAGAGGAGCACAGCAGGGCGCGGTGCGCATCAGAGAAGCGTTGAAAACCAGTTTTGTGACTGGCCAGGCTACGGAGTGAAACTTCTGTTTGTTGCTCCTTGATGAACCCTCTGCCCCTCCCCCACCACCCTGTTAACTCTACTTCCCTGCAAACCAACCACCCCACCCTCCCCTACTACCCTCCCCCCTTCGAGCACCACTTGCAGAGGCAATAAAGTCATTGTTACTTCACATTCATGCATTCTTTATTAATTCAGCACACAACTAGGGGGATAATTGGAAAGGTAGCCCGGGATGGGTGGGGGAGGAGGGAAGGAAAAGGACACACTCCAATTTAAAACTTTAAAACTTATTGCTATGGAAATCATCTAGGGTGGAGTGAGTGGGTGGCCGAAGGCCCCCCCACCGTGTTCTTGGGCGTCTGGGTGAGGAGGCAATGGGACTTGGGGAGGAGGGCTGCTGGTTACAGAGGGGCTGTAGCGGCGTTCTCTGCTCCTGCTGCCTTTCCTGCAGCTCAACCATACGCAGGAGCATATCACTTTGATGCTCCAGCAGCCGGAGCATCGACTCTTGCTTTCTGATTACAAGTTGACGCCACCTCTCCTCTTCAGCCCGCGTTTCAGCACGCAACTTCTCCTCTTCAGCACGCCACCTCTCCTCTCGCTCATATTGGGCTTTTTTAAAATCAGTCATTGACTGCCTCCACGCATTCAGCTGTGCTCTGTCAGCGTGGGAGGCAGTCTGAAGTTCAGTAAACATTTCGTCACGCGTCCTTCGCTTCCTTCTTCGAATATTCACTAGCCTCTGCGAAGGAGTAAGATTTGCAGCTGGTGGAGAAGGGAGAGGTTGTTAAAAAAGATACATTTTAGAGAACAATGGGTAGACTCTTTCACGTTAGATTTTGCTGTTCACAACATCACACAGCACATGTGCTTTCGTTACAAGGTCGCATTTTTCCTCTTATATTGAGAGTCTCCTGGTTTGGTGTGAGAGATCACTCACGCAGTGCCAGGACACAGATTTCAGCTTGCAGGCAGCCATGGTAAGACATATAGTCTTTGGGCTTTTTTAACCTTCTTAACATGTGGGGATGGTTTCAAACAGTTCTGCCCCCATTTCCCATACCAAGCACCCGTGCCATTTAAAATGGGTTTGCAATGTAAAAGGAGGGGCTGCGATTTCAGGTTTAACATGCAGCACAAACCCAACTAACTCCCCTCCCCCACACACCCAATTCTCTGGGATGGTCACTTCACCCCTCCCCCCCACCGCGTGGTTAACAGCGGGGAATATTTCTGTTCAGCAGACCAGGAAGGGGCACCTC
>NW_020711271.1:0-2169 GCF_002925995.2 Terrapene triunguis | reverse complement strand
AGGACAAACTATTGGAATAGAACCCAGGAGTCCTGACTCCCAGCCACTCCTGCTCTAACCACTAGACATCACTCCATTTGTCCAGACCTCGGCTTGTTTCCACACTTGCCTGTCTCTTTCCCTCCCTCGCTCCCGCTTTTGGTTTGTTTGCAAACACTCATTAACGTTAAGCTCCTGTTTCCAAAACAAACAAGAGAAAGGAGGGGAAGAAGAGGAGAGTGATGTCTGTCAGCTACCTGAGCCAGTAACTGCTGTCCTCCTTGGTGAACCAGTTTGGGCCTCAAGATGGGGTGGAAGGGGTTGTCTCTGGGTCATAACTTCCTCCCCACCCCCGAGGCTGGCAGTGCAGGGATCTCCCTCAGACACAGGATCTACCTACCCTTTGGCAACACCCGAATAGTTTGTCATGTCAATTAAGTCTCGTTGAATGGAATTGCCTGCAGCTCTGGACCCCTCCCCATGGCACCACCTAGTGCCCAATCTCCAGTATGACAAGTATTTGCATTGCTGTGTTGCCAGCAGGGACCCAGCGGAAACACAACCGATGGCCCTGCAACAGGGAGGGACTGCGAACCTGGGACCCAGGTAGTTGCCCTGGGGATCTCTGGGCTTCTCAGCCCCTCTTAACAGTGTGAATTGAGTAAAGGCGTCTCCAGTGTGACTGGAGCACATTCCTCCCTGGTGGGGCCTGGCCACTGCAGATGGGGCGGGTGTAACCATGATCAATCCATCATGGCAGGATTGATGCTGTGACCCAGTTTGGGTCCCATCCACAGTGGCTGGGCCACATCAGGGGGGAGCCACTTCAGTCACAATGCAGCCTCCACTGTAACAAGCCTGACTGAGCAGGGGTTGCTCTGTGGCACCCCTCAAACCCCATGCTGGGCAGTGGGGACAGGACTTAGAGCCTTCTGCTCCATAAGGTCCAACCACAAGGAGAATCTCTGTTGCCAGAAGTATTGGGCCTGTGACCCTTGGGAGCAATTCCAACGCCATCCCATCGGGGGCAGCTCAGGAAAAGTGGGGACCAAGACTTCTAGGGAGGGAAGGAAGTGCTTCCCGTTAGAGATGAGAGCACCCAGCAGACATGTGATGAACCAGAGAGCCTCACCTCTGGATTGAGGCAAATGTCACCATTGGGGTGATGATGGCTCTTCCAGAAACCCAAAGGAGAGCTGAGAACACGAGTCAGCTGAGGAGACCCCGTGCACCACACTTCCGGTCTCTCCCAATGGGCTTCTCCGGCTTTTCTTGCATGTTTCCAGTCTGCAGCTGGGCAGGTGCTACTCTGGAGAGACCCTGCTTCCCGAACAGGCAACAGGTAGGGGGTACTGGAGCACCAGTCAGCTTCATTTGGGCCAAACCCTTTGGAATCAGACAGCAAATGCCTATGAGGAGGCCAGAGTCCCCCACTGTTGGGGGTCTCCCCAGTTTCCCCCCCCCCCCCATGAGCATGTCCAGGGGGAGCCCTAGGCTGGAAGTGACCTTGTTAGTCTGGGATGGACACCCTTGGGGACCTAGGACAGGAGCATGTGTCCTCTGGCCTCCTCCTCACAGAGAGTGGAACTGATCTGAACCCTGCTGAGATGCCAGCACAACCCTGCCATGCCATCTCCACCCTGGACACATCCTGTCCCGTGGGAGGTTCCTTTGCCAGCTCAGCTGTCCCATCTCCAGACTGAATGCATGGTTACAGTGTCGGTAACCCTGGGACAGGTGGGTGGGGAGGGGTAGGAATGAGATGCCAGGGCTGGAAGGGAAACACAGGGGAATGGCTGGGACCTGGGGTTGGATGTCTGGTGTGTGTGTCCCCACCCTGGCTCCTCTCACACACAGGGCCCTTGTTTTCTGGCTTTAGGGAGACAGCAGCTCTTCTAGAGCTCAGGGCCATGGGTAGAATGACTGGATAACGTGACTGTTGTTACAAACCTGGCCGATGAGCTCACGATTCTGCCTGACTTTCCGGAGGCCGTGGGCATGAGCTCTGTGCTGAGCCAGATGCACACTGGGATATGCAGACCTCCAGGGACCCCAGCACTGGAATAGTGTGTGAGGAGGGAGGATGGACTATAGGTCAGAGGTGAGGGGCATGGGCAAAGCTGTATGTGGGGACCCCAGGGCTGGGATAGCAGGGGGGCTGCAGGTCAGGGGTGAGGGGCACGGGCAGAG
>NW_020711270.1:0-2483 GCF_002925995.2 Terrapene triunguis | reverse complement strand
AGGACAAACTATTGGAATAGAACCCAGGAGTCCTGACTCCCAGCCACCCCTGCTCTAACCACTAGACATCACTCCATTTGTCCAGACCTCGGCTTGTTTCCACACTTGCCTGTCTCTTTCCCTCCCTCGCTCCCGCTTTTGGTTTGTTTGCACACACTCATTAACGTTAAGCTCCTGTTTCCAAAACAAACAAGAGAAAGGAAGGGAAGAAGAGGAGAGTGATGTCGGTCAGCTACCTGAGCCAGTAACTGCTGTCCTCTTTGGTGAACCAGTTTGGGCCTCAAGATGGGGTGGAAGGGGTTGTCTCTGGGTCATAACTTCCTCCCCACCCCCGAGGCTGGCAGTGCAGGGATCTCCCTCAGACACAGGATCTACCTACCCTTTGGCAACACCCGAATAGTTTGTCATGTCAATTAAGTCTCATTGAATGGAATTGCCTGCAGCTCTGGACCCCTCCCCATGGCACCACCTAGTGCCCAATCTCCAGTATGACAAGTATTTGCATTGCTGTGTTGCCAGCAGGGACCCAGCGGAAACACAACCGATGGCCCTGCAACAGGGAGGGACTGCGAACCTGGGACCCAGGTAGTTGCCCTGGGGATCTCTGGGCTTCTCAGCCCCTCTTAACAGTGTGAATTGAGTAAAGGCGTCTCCAGTGTGACTGGAGCACATTCCTCCCTGGTGGGGCCTGGCCACTGCAGATGGGGCGGGTGTAACCATGATCAATCCATCATGGCAGGATTGATGCTGTGACCCAGTTTGGGTCCCATCCACAGTGGCTGGGCCACATCAGGGGGGAGCCACTTCAGTCACAATGCAGCCTCCACTGTAACAAGCCTGACTGAGCAGGGGTTGCTCTGTGGCACCCCTCAAACCCCGTGCTGGGCAGCGGGGACAGGACTTAGAGCCTTCTGCTCCGTAAGGTCCAACCACAAGGAGAATCTCTGTTGCCAGAAGTATTGGGCCTGTGACCCTTGGGAGCAATTCCAACGCCATCCCATCAGGGGCAGCTCAGGGAAAGTGGGGACCAAGACTTCTAGGGAGGGAAGGAAGTGCTTCCCGTTAGGGATGAGAGCACCCAGCAGACATGTGATGAACCGGAGAGCCTCACCTCTGGATTGAGGCAAATGTCACCATTGGGGTGATGATGGCTCTTCCAGAAACCCAAAGGAGAGCTGAGAACACGGGTCAGCTGAGGAGACCCCGTGCACCACACTTCCGGTCTCTCCCAATGGGCTTCTCCTGCTTTTCTTGCATGTTTCCAGTCTGCAGCTGGGCAGGTGCTACTCTGGAGAGACCCTGCTTCCCGAACAGGCAACAGGTAGGGGGGTACTGGAGCACCAGTCAGCTTCATTTGGGCCAAACCCTTTGGAATCAGACAGCAAATGCCTATGAGGAGGCCAGAGTCCCCCACTGTTGGGGGTCTCCCCAGTTCCCTCCCCCCCATGAGCATGTCCAGGGGGAGCCCTAGGCTGGAAGTGACCTTGTTAGTCTGGGATGGACACCCTTGGGGACCTAGGACAGGAGCATGTGTCCTCTGGCCTCCTCCTCACAGAGAGTGGAACTGATCTGAACCCTGCTGAGATGCCAGCACAACCCTGCCATGCCATCTCCACCCTGGACACATCCTGTTCCGTGGGAGGTTCCTTTGCCAGCTCAGCTGTCCCATCTCCAGACTGAATGCATGGTTACAGTGTCGGTAACCCTGGGACAGGTGGGTGGGGAGGGGTAGGAATGAGATGCCAGGGCTGGAAGGGAAACACAGGGGAATGGCTGGGACCTGGGGTTGGATGTCTGGTGTGTGTGTCCCCACCGTGGCTCCTCTCACACACAGGGCCCTTGTTTTCTGGCTTTAGGGAGACAGCAGCTCTTCTAGAGCTCAGGGCCATGGGTAGAATGACTGGATAACGTGACTGTTGTTACAAACCTGGCCGATGAGCTCACGATTCTGCCTGACTTTCCGGAGGCCGTGGGCATGAGCTCTGTGCTGAGCCAGATGCACACTGGGATATGCAGACCTCCAGGGACCCCAGCACTGGAATAGTGTGTGGGGAGGGGGGATGGACTATAGGTCAGAGGTGAGGGGCATGGGCAAAGCTGTATGTGGGGAGCCCAGGGCTGGGATAGCAGTGGGGCTGCAGGTCAGGGGTGAGGGGCACTGGCAGAGCTGTGTGGGGAGCCCAGGGCTGGGATAGCAGGGGGGCTGCAGGTCAGGGGTGAGGGGCACTGGCAGAGCTGTGTGAGGGGAACCCAGAGGGATAGCAGTGGGGCTGCAGGTCAGGGGTGAGGGGTACGGGCAGAGCTGTGTGAGGGGAGCCCAGAGGGATAGCGGGGGGCTGCAGGTCAGGGGTGAGGGGCACTGGCAGAGCTGTGTGGGGAGCCCAGGGCTGGGATAGCAGGGGGGCTGCAGGTCAGGGGTGAGGGGCACGGGCAGAGCTGTGTGAGGGGAGCCCAGAGGGATAGCAGGGGGGCTGCAGGTCAGG
>NW_020711269.1:0-5618 GCF_002925995.2 Terrapene triunguis | reverse complement strand
TCAGCCAGCCAGTAAAGCGGAAGGTTTATTGGATAACAGGAACACAGTCTACAGCAGAGCTTGTAGATACAACCAGGACCCCTCAATCAAGTCCTCTTGGGGAGTGCAGGGAGCTTAGACCCCAGCTTGGGGTTCCCTGCGTTGCACCTCCCAGCCCAAAACTGAAGAACTCCCAAAACCCCCCAGCAGCTCTCTCCCCCCTCCCCTCCCCTCTCCTCCTCCTTTCCTTTGTTCCGTCTCCAGGGCAGAAGGTGTCACTTCTCCCACCCCCCTTCCTGGCTCAGGTTACAGCTCAGGTAGCTCAATGTAACCCCCAGGCTACTTTCACAGGTCAAATCCGCCCTGCTCCCTGCTCCATCACATCTCTCCCCCCTTCGAGACTGAACTGAGTGGGGTCACTCTGACCAGTGACCTGGGGAAGTTCAGGGCCCCCTCTCCGGGACAACGCATCCGCTATCAGGTTGTCACTTCCCTTCACATGGACCACGTCCATGTCATAATCCTGCAGGAGCAGGCTCCACCTCAGGAGCTTGGCGTTGGCTCCTTTCATCTTGTGCAACCAGGTCAAGGGAGAGTGGTCGGTGTGCACGGTGAAGTGTCGCCCAAAGAGATATGGCTCTAGTTTCTTGAGGGCCCACACCATGGCCAGGCATTCCTTCTCGATGGCAGCGTAGTTCTGCTCCCGGGGTAGCAACTTCTTGCTCAGGTACACGATGGGGTGTCTCTCCCCCTTTTCATGCTCCTGCATTAACACTGCCCCCAGTCCCGTGTCTGAGGCGTCGGTGAACACCATAAAGGGCTTGTCAAAGTCTGGGTTTGCCAGAACTGGGCCACTGACCAGAGCCTCCTTCAGCGCCCGGAGCGCTTCCTGGCACTCCTCGGTCTGGACCACCTTGTCTGGCTTCCCCTTCTTGCACAGCTCAGTGATGAGGGCGGCTATGGCGCTAAAGTGGGGCACGAACCTTCGATAGTATCCCGCCATCCCAATAAAGGCCTGGACCTGCTTTTTGGTTTGGGGGGCAGGCCAGTCTCTGATCACCTCCACTTTGGCTGGTTCTGGCTTTAGGCAGCTGCTCCCCACCCAGTGACCTAGGTAGGATACTTCAGCCATTCCCACCTTGCACTTCTCAGCTTTTATGGTCAGCCCAGCCTCCTGGAGTCGGTCCAGCACTTGTCTAACCTGGGACACATGGTCCTCCCAGGTCTGGCTAAAGACGCAGATGTCGTCAATATATGCCACAGCAAAACTCTCCATCCCCCTCAGTAGCTGATCCACCAGGCTCTGGAAGGAGGCTGGTGCGCCCTTGAGGCTGAAAGGCAGTGTCAGGAACTCATAGAGCCCCAGAGGGGTGATAAAGGCCGATTTCAGCCTGGCATCTGCATCCAGCGGCACTTGCCAATAGCCCTTTGTAAGATCCATGGTGGTCAGGTACCGAGCGCCTCCCAGCTTGTCTAGGAGCTCATCAGGGCTGGGCATGGGGTAGGCATTGGTTACAGTGATGGCATTGAGCTTCCGATAGTCCACACAGAACCGGATCGACCCGTCCTTTTTTGGGACCAGCACCACCGGCGAGGCCCAAGGACTGGAAGATGGCTGGATCACCCCCAAAGCCAGCATGTCATTGACCTCTCTTTCCAGGTCCTGAGCAGTTTTCCCTGTGACTCGGAAGGGGGAGCATTTTATAGGCGGGTGCGATCCTGTCTGCACCCGGTGGACAGTCAGATTAGTGCGTCCAGGCTGGTTGGAAAACAGCTGTCGGTACAGATGCAGCACCCCTCCAATCTCAGCTTGCTGGGTAGGGGTTAGCCGATCAGAGAGGGGAATTGTTTCCAGGGGGGAACCAGCTCTTGTCCCAGGGAATAGATCTACTAAAGGGTCATCTCCCTGCTCTTCCCAGTGCCCACACACAGCCAACACCACATCCCCCCTGTCATAATATGGCTTCATCATATTCACATGGTACACCCGGCGGTGGTGCGCCCGGTTCGACAGCTCCACCACATAGTTTACCTCATTTAGTTGCTTGACAACCTTGAAGGACCCTTCCCATGTGGCCTGGAGTTTGTTCTTCCTCACGGGGATGAGGACCATCACCTGATCCCTGGTGGCGAAGGCGCGGGCCCGTGCCGTGCGGTCATACCAGATCTTCTGCTTCCTCTAGGCTCAGGCCAGATTCTCCCTGGCCAGGCCCATGAGCTCGGCAAGTCATTCCCGGAAGGTCAGGACATACTCCACCACCAACTCTCCATCAGGAGTGGCCTCCCCTCCCATTCGTCTCTCATCAGGTCCAGGGGCCCCCTTACCCGCCTTCCATATAACAGTTCGAAAGGCGAAAACCCGGTAGACTCCTGGGGTACCTCCCTGTACGCGAACAGCAGGTGAGGTAAGTACTTGTCCCAGTCCTGCGGGTGCTGGTTCATAAATGTTTTTAGCATCATCTTTAGTGTCCAGTTGAACCTCTCCACCAGCCCGTTGGATTGGGGGTGATACGCTGAGGTCCAGTTGTGCCGGACCCCGCATTTCTCCCACAAGCACCGGAGTAGGGCCGACATGAAGTTGGACCCTTGGTCTGTTAAGACTTCCTTGGGAAATCCCACTCGGCTGAAAATGGTCAGCAGCGCATCTGCCACAGTGTCTGCTTCGATGGACGATAAGGGCACTGCCTCGGGGTAGCAGGTGGCAAAATCTACCACCACCAGAATGTATTTCTTCCCCGACTGGGTCATCTTGCTGAGAGGTCCCACTATGTCCATAGCCACCTTCTGGAAAGGCTCCTCTATGATGGGCAAAGGCCTCAATGCTGCTTTCCCCTTGTCCCGGGCCTTCCCCACCCTCTGACAGGGGTCACAGGATCAGCAGTACTGTCGGACGTTGGTAAAGACCCCAGGCCAGTAAAAGTTCTGTAGCAGCCTCTGCCTGGTGCGCTGGATTCCCTGGTGCCCTGCGAGAGGGATGTCATGGGCCAGGTACAGTAGCTTGTGGCGAAACTTTTGGGGAACCACCAGCTGCCTCCTGATCCCCCACGACTCCACTTCCCCTGGGGGAGCCCATTCTCAGTACAGGAACCCCTTCTCCCACAGGAACCTCTCCTGGCAGCCTCTCCCCATGGTCTGTACCGCCCTGAGGTCTGCCAGGTCCCTTATCTTCTGCAAGGAGGGATCTTTCTGCAACTCGGCCTGGAACTCAGCAGCTGGGGCAGGGCTGGGCACCTGCTCTCTCTCGCCGGCTGGGTCTGAAGCCGCAGCCTCCCTGAGCCGTATCCCTGGGTATTCCCTCCCCACCAGGTTAGGGTCCTGCACCTCAGGCAAGGTACCCTCCCCAAGGTCAGGGTGCAGTGCCCCTCGCCGGCTCTGACTATGGGTCATGACCAGGGCACCCTGAGGGTCGCTTGGCCAGTCCTCCAGGTCCCCCCCCATCAACACCCCAGTGGGCAAATGGTGGTGCACCCCCACATCCTTGGGGCCCTCCTTGGCCCCCCACTTCAGGTGTACCCTCACCACAGGCACCTTAAATGGGGTCCCACCCACCCCCGTCAGGGTCAGGTAGGTGTCGGGCACCACCCGATCTGGGGCTACCACCTCGGGCCGGGCCAGCGTCACCTCTGCGCCCGTATCCCAGTATCCATTGACCTTCCGCCCATCCACCTCCAGGGGAACAAGGCACTCTCTCCGGAGGGGCAGCCCCCCGCCCACCCTGTAAACCGAAAACCCTGAGTCTGGAGCATCCAGCCCCCCAGAGGAGCTGGCCTGGAGCTCTCCTCCCTCCTTAGCAGGTGGTACTCTGCCAGCCCCCCTTCCCTGGGAATGCTGCCTCTCGCCCGGCTGGGTCTCTACCCAGTCAACCCTCTGTGGGTTCGGTCTGCTCAGTCTGTCCCTGAGCCTGGGGCACTGGGCCCGTATGTGGCCTCTCTGGCCACAGTGATAGCAGCCCATGTCCCGTGGGTCCCCTCGAGTGGTTCGGATGGACCTGACGCCGGATGTTCCCCTTTGGTGGGGGTTCTCCATATTTCCTCGCTGGGAGGTCCCACGGTGACTCTCTGCGTTGTGGCGGGTCTGTTCCTTTGGGACTCCTCCCGGTTATCCCCTGCCTGACTGTTCACAAACTCGCCGGCCAGCTGGCCTGCATGCTGCGGGTTCTCTGGCTTTTGGTCCATCAACCATCACCTCAGGTCTGATGGGCACTGCTCATACACGTGCTCCAGTACGAATAGGTCAAGCAGGTCCTCTTTAGTTTGGGCCCCAGCTGTCCACTTGCGGGCATACCCCTGCGCCCGGTTGGCTAGTTGTAGGTATGTGACCTCACGGGTTTTACGCTGACTCCAGAACCGTTTCCGGTACGTCTCAGGGGTCAGCCCAAACTCGCGGAGCAGGGCCTTTTTGAACAGTTCGTAGTCCCCTGTCTCCACCCCTTTCAGTCGGCTGTACACCTCCCTGGCTGTGGAGTCCAGTGAGGGGATGAGAAACTGGAGCCTGTCTGCAGGGTCAACCTGGAGCAGCTCGCAGGTATTCTCAAAGGCCGTCAGGAAGGTATCCATGTCCTCCCCCTCCTTACGCTGGGCCAGGAAGCACTTATCAAAGCTCTTTGCAGTCTTGGGTCCCCCCTCACTCACTGCAGCCGGGGCCCCACTGCTCCTCAGCCTGGCCAGTTCCAGCTCATGCTGACGTTGGTTCTCCTCATGCTGATGTTGGTCCCGCTCATGCTGACGTTGTTTCTCCTCATGCTGACGCTGTTTCTCCTTCTCTTCCCGCTCCTGCTTCAGTTCTTCCTGCCTTAACTCGAACTCCTTCAGTCTCATCTCCCATTCATATTCCAGTTGCATCTGCTCCCGGGACGGGGAACTCCGCCGGGACAATCCCCTGCTGGCCACCGGGGTCAGGGTGCCCTCGGTATTCACTGGGCTTCCCCCAACCCCTCCCCTAGGTATAGGTAGGCAGGGTCTCGGGATGTCCTCAGCAGCAGTCTGACCCCTCCCAGCCATGTCAGGCCCCGGGGCCCACGCTGCATCCGCCGGGCGGCTTCTCTCAGGGACAGGGCTCGGTTCATCCAAGCGATCCCTCTCCTCCAGCTGGGCAATTAGCTGTTCTTTGGTGGACCTCCCAATGTGCAGCCCCCTCTGCCTGCACAGCTCCACCAGGTTGCTCTTAAGGCGTTTAGCATACATCCTCGTGCTGGCCACCCGCTGGCCTGTGCTCTCCACTTTCCACCATTCCAGGGGGACCCCTAGTGTGCCAGCCCTTCTTCAGGTCACCACCTCTCTGCCAGGGTCGAGCTGCAGACTCCTCCACCCCGGGACCACTCGCTGCGATCCCCCGGGGGACCCTGTTACTGCAAAAGTCCTTCTCACTGGTCACACACTCCCAGGGGTTAATCGCCCCCTGAAACCATCTCTCTCCGACTCTTCAGCCCACCTGGTCCACGTCGATACCCCTTCGTTTTACTGCTCCCCAGTCACTTGCTGCAGGAAGCGCCGTCCGCGGGGTGCAGTAGATCCCACCAGTGCCACCAGTTGTCGCGGAGTGTGGGGGACTCAGGGCCCTGTACCCCCGGCTTCCTGCAATTCACCATGACTATCAGCCAGCCAGTAAAGCGGAAGGTTTATTGGATAACAGGAACACAG
>NW_020711268.1:0-2615 GCF_002925995.2 Terrapene triunguis | reverse complement strand
CGGTATGGGCAAGTTTTACAGGATGCAGACAGGAACTCATCTCAACATGCCCCCGTGCCCTGGCCGAAATAGTTAGGCCGAAAACCTAAACTTCCGAGTCCGACTCCTCATCCCCACCTACGAGGGGATGCGCTTCGGGGGTGGAAGCGATGTAGGCCGAGGCAACAAACTTGCGAATGCAGGCTTTAATGAAGGCACATCCGAGACAGAGAAGAGCGAGCCCAACTAGAAGGGACACAAACAGGGATTGGAAATAGGATTTGTAGGGCGCAAGCCCAAGCCAATCGAGCCATGACCAAAACTGGAAGGACTCTCGTGAATCTCGGACAGTAGAGCTCAACGTTTGCAGGTCTTTAACAATTGAGGACAAATTAGGAGAAATAGAAGGCAAAGAAACGCAGCATTTATCAGCAAAGTCGGGATATACTTCAGCAAATTTAGTACAAAATGAGGAAGATTGTAACAAATATTGAATCATTAATCTATTTTGAATACTATACTGAACAAGGGAATTTAACTGCTGATTAATTAAGGAGAGGCCCTTGCCCGTAGTATTAGCAAGCATTTCAATAGCAAGGGATTGAAACAGCACTTGATCACGTAACATCATATAACCAACAGGGTTAAAACTAACAATAGAGGAGGCGAGGGAGGAAGCTGCTGTTTGCAAACGAGTCCAAAAAGAGTGGGTACTACGATGGTGTCGGTGGCTAGATGGCAAGGTATAAATACCTCCGCCCTGTAGATACAGGGTGCCAATGGTGCATATACCCCGGGAATTGGGAGGAAGCACAGCAAATGCAACTTTACCGCAAATCCAAAAATGACCGGGTCTTAAGGAAGAAACTGTGGTATGGCTCCACCCATTATTGGTTACAGAATAAAAGCTGGATGCACGATTGATACATGCAGCCTCAGCATGATGCATATGCTGGGCATGAAACAGATATGTATGTGTTATGGAGGTATAGAAGGTTCCAAAAAAAATATTATAATTAAGACGATAAGAACAATTAATGGGAGGGGGATAGGTAAAAATTTCCATGGCTGGGAGTTAACTACTTCGGGGGTATAGGGGGAATGATTGCCTACGGTTATAGGGAGGGCTTGCAGAATTTGATTATGCAGTTTAAATTTTTTAATATCTGAGACACCTAGCAGATTTTTTGATCCTAACAAGGCTTTTATTTTTCTTACGTATTTTTCATGGGCAATTTTAACCCAAACCACGGGTTTTTCTTGTATTGCATTGAGGCCTTGAACAAACATAAAGGAGCCAGTAGGACAGTGGGGAACGTTGGGCTCAATAATGCTAACTTGAGCTCCACTGTCTAATAAAAAGGAGGTGGGGGTGTCACCGTTAACTAACAGGGTGGCGTATGGGCGTTCAATCGGTGGGATCTTTAATTTGGGCCAGGCAGCATCCGGCCCCTATTCGTTTTTTGACCTAACATAGTCCTCCCAATTTTTCCAGCCTAGCTGTTCGGCTATATGTTGCTGCTCTTGGTCTGACATTTTACGCAGGGCTTCTTTGGGGATTCCTTTGTTAAGAAGGAAGCCAAATCGTGCCCGTTCAGCTTTAGTTCGCTCAGGATATTTTTGGGGATTAAACTGACTCTTTGGAGGGTCTTTTGGTGGCGAATCAACTGGGAGGACAACAGGCGGGGGCGGCAGTGACAACTTAATTTTACTAACTACCTCAAATAACGTTAAGATGGATCTGCGAACAGCCGCATGCAAGTGCAGCATGGCACCGGTGTCAGCTCCAGGGGCAGCTTCTAATGCTAAATCAACTGCCTCTGCTGAGACAGGAATTTGGGTGGGATCAGTAACATGTATAAAGGGCGTGGCCAACAATTGCTGTTGAACAGTTAAATTAAGTGGGTTTTGTAGTGGATCCCACAGGGCTATGGAAGCTCCTGCGATTGCCCATATTAAATCGTGTGGAGTAACAAAGGCTCCCGGGGGGATATACAATCCTTTAAAACTGCCTTGCATTGCTAAAATGGCAGCTGCCGGGGTGGTAAGTGGCCAAATGCGATTATTTAATAAAGCATGACCCGGGAAGCCTCGTGCCCAATTGGCCGTTTTGGCTAAGATGCCAGCCTCCTCGAGGTCCACCCATTCTGCTCCGTGTTCTAAGGCTAGCCGCCCGACCCAAACCATTGGTGCCTCATCGGCTTTTTGATGGGAGCAGCGTTTGATTAGCTAGTAGAGTTAATGAAACTTAAAACACACAATGACTAAAATATCTACTAACAATATTTATAAACAAAGATGCAGCAATTAGTAATAACTGATACTTACAAATACAAACCAACGCATAACGACCGACAAACGTAGAAACTCTGTTTGAAACACGTGAGCTGAGAGAGAGGCTTCGAGGTGATCAGGCTCGGTTACGGGTGTACACAGGATACACAGGATTCGTTTTTCTTTCTCCTCTCCCTGCCTGCACATGGCAGGCAGCCCATAAAGTACCAACTATGACATCATAGAAGTGTCATAGGGGACGGGGCCCAAAACCTGTTTGTGTTCGTTTCTGATTGGCACAAGCAAAGTTTACACCAAGTAGGGGAGCAGGTGCCTCAAAGTCTGGCTTCGCCCCCAAAAGG
>NW_020711267.1:0-1071 GCF_002925995.2 Terrapene triunguis | reverse complement strand
GGAATTGGTCCTGCTTTGAGCAGGGGGTTGGACTAGATGACCTCCTGCAGTCCCTTCCAACCCTGATATTCTATGATTCTATGATTCTATAAGCCTATATAACATATGTATGAGTGTGTGTGTGTGTGTGTGTGTTTGAAGAAGTTGACAAAGAATACTTGACTTTGAAGATTCAGGGTGGGTGTTGAGTGGGGAAATGAGACTTTCTTTGCTTTATTGTAATACAATTATCAATGCCTCACAATCACCTGATTGCCTTTTGCGATCCCCTGTGTCCCATCGGTTGAGAAACACCAAGGTAAGCAAAAGAAATCATTCTGATGCTTAGCATGGAGTGGGAGGCTGCATTCACGACAGGGCTATCATCTCCTGCCTACATTATGTCTGTCTTTAAAGTATCTAATAACGTTATTTGAGGCAAATTAAAGTTGGATGTAGGCCAGTCTTCTCATGAAGAAGAGACAGAGTATGAGGAAGAAGCACATGGTCTAAAATAAAAAGAACAGGAGTACTTGTGGCAAGTACTCCTGTTCTTTTTGCGGATACAGACTAACACGGCTGCTACTCTGAAAAATGGTCTAAAATGACTCATCTTGATGCAACATTTCCTTTCCTTTGTTTTTTCTCTGTAAGTAATGTTTAATCCAATTGTATAATTCAGCTGGCACTGTGCTGATAGTGTCTGGTGTAATTCAGTCAGCCATAGCTCTTTTGTTATCGTATTTTGCGGGGAATTCTCCCTGGCGTGTTTGAATGAGTGATGAAAGTTTAAATGGCTGTTGTAAGGACTGCAGGACTGGTCTGATAGAACTTAGGAGGCCCTCCAAAGTGGGGTCTCCTCCTATTGTCCAAAAGAGGTTCTGCATGAGAAGAGGATTAGACTTGGGTGGGATGTGGGGGTAGTGGGTGAAGGGGTGCAAGGCTTTGAATCTCAGGGAAACTATATAAAATGCTTTTACAGAGAGAAACTGTAAGCATGTAAAGCTTTCTCAGTCCCCTGCTATGCCCTTCTCAGTACACTCATCCACTCTCCATACCTCACCATCACCTTAACACCCCATACCTGCCCTA
>NW_020711266.1:0-5911 GCF_002925995.2 Terrapene triunguis | reverse complement strand
CAACGAACCCCTGTTGCTTTGCCTCGGGCACCTCTGTGCCAGCAACAGTTTTTGGCGCCCATCCTGGGGCTCGAGGCTGAAATTTAGCCTTGCCCGGATCCCTCCTGGAGGCCGACGGACTACGGCGACGACCGACGCCCAGAGCTCACCGGTGACTTCATCGGGGGCCTCAGCGGAGACGTGGTTTGGTCGACCCCGGAGGGCACAACGGTGCAACGCGCTTGAGTAGTGGAGAAGCAGCTGTGGCCGCGGGCGACGGTGGGGAACCGGTCCTGTGGATAAGGTAGGAACAGTCCAGTGGGGACTTTATCTGTCTTGACCTGGGGACGCCCAGTGGCTACCTGTTTTGACTTGGGGACGCCCAGAGTCTCCCTAATATGGGGCAGGGACAGAGTACGGCAGGCAGGGCAAGGTGTACACCCTTGGAATGCATTCTGGTGAACTGGAAAGTGTTTGGATCGGATCCGTTGATTAAAAGTAAACTGAAAAGATTCTGTACAGTAGACTGGCCTCAATATCAGCTAGAGGACCAGGAAAGGTGGCCACCGGAGGGATCACTCAATTATAATACGATCCTTCAATTGCTTTTGTTTTGTCAGCGTACGGGTAAATGGAATGAACATATGTATGTACAGTTGTTTATGTTGTTAAGAGATAGGTCAGATCTTTTGCAAAGGTGTAATTTGACTCCGTCAGGTTCGGTAGTAACTACAGTTAGTCCCCAGAACCCTCCTCCGGTTGTGATGGCAGAGTCGGTGTCCCCTTCGGCTCCAACACCCCCACCATATAAAGACAGGGTCTCTCAGGTCCCAGAGATTGCCCCTTCGGTGGGATTCTATCCATTACTTACTGAGACTCGGATAGCCCGCCCTGGATCAGACAATCGCCCGGCCACTACTATGCAGGTTTACACCCATGTGCCTTTTAACGCAGTGGACCTGGCAGCTTTTAAGGCACAGGCAGGGGAATTCTCTACGAACCCAAGCAAGTTTATCTCAGCCTTTGAAGGGTGTCTGGCTAGCTGTAAACCTGACTGGGATGACTGTAATATCCTTATGCGGACCCTGTTGTCTGAGGTGGAACGTAATCAGGTTGTGTCTAAAGCAAGGGAGGAGGCACAGAAGAGACATGAACTGAATCCACATCACGTCCCTACTGTTGCAGTCCAGGTCCCCCTAGCAGATCCCGGGTGGAATCCTAATGACCCTGCGGGCCAAACGCGTCTCACTGTATACAAGGAGCTCCTATTACATGGTCTCCGACACTCAGCTGTCCGACATAACAATTGGGCTAAGCCTTATGAGCTAGCACAGGAGCCAAAAGAGAGTCCGGTTGCTTTTCTGCAGCGTATTCAGGATACCATCAGGCAAACTACTAATGCAGACCCTGATGAACGGGAAACTGAGGCAATCATAAAGGGTATCTTTACCAGCCGTGCAGCCCCTGATATTAAAAGGAAACTACAGAAAAAGGAGGATTTGATGGGCATGACCATAGCACAGATTCTGGAAACTGCAAACAGGGCTTACAGCCTTAGGGAGGAAGAAAAGGAAAAGAGGCAAGCGAAAATGATGGTTGCAGCAGTACAGGCCGGTGGCAAGGGAAAATTCCAGGAAGGGGGAAGGGGCCGGGGAATGAGAGGACGTGGACGTGGGCGCCCTGGCTCACAGGAAAGGCGTCTGGGTCGCAACCAGTGTGCCAGATGCCGAAAGGAGGGACATTGGAAAAATGAGTGCCCCGAAAGGGAAGGTACCCCTATGATGGCAGCGGAGGATCAAGAATAGGGGTGTCAGGGGAGACGGACTATCCTGCCCCCGGAACCCCGAGTAAAAATGCGGGTGGGAGATTCAGACATAGACTTTTTAATAGACTCTGGAGCTGCACGAACCGCTGTAAACCAACCCCTGCAGCTGCCTGTGGCAGATTCCCTCACTGTGGTGGGTGCCACAGGGAAAGGAACCAAGTGCCCAGTATGTGCCCCAGCGGAATGTGCTTTGGGAAACAGAACTCTATCTCACAAACTGGTTTACCTCCCCGATTGTCCAACGCCTCTATTGGGACGGGACCTGCTTTGTCGCTTAGGTGCCACCCTGCATTTCACCCAAGATGAAATAACCCTCACCTTACCCCCAGAGAATGCCTGGATAATGACTCTTGCAACTGAACCTTCAGCCATGCAAGCCCCAGAATGGAGCCAGTGGGAAAAGCAGGTTTTTCCTCTGGTATGGGCATCAGGGGTCCCAGGGAAGGCAAACCGTCAGACCCCTGTTCATATTCAGCTTCTCCCAGGCAAAAGCCCAGTGCGAATCAAACAGTATCCGATTAAGAGGGAAGCCAGAGAGGGACTGCAAGAGACTATAGATCGGTTCCTAGAGTGCGGTGTACTACGAGAATGCCAGTCAGCTTGGAACACCCCCATTCTGCCCGTGCGAAAGCCCAATGGCACATACCGGCTGGTTCAGGACCTAAGGGCGGTTAATGAGCGGGTTAAGACTCTGTACCCCCTTGTTCCAAACCCGTATACACTGTTGGCCTCTATAGGGGGGCAGTATACCCATTTTTCTGTCCTAGATTTGAAGGATGCTTTCTTCACGATTCCGGTCGACACCCAATCTCAGGAGATTTTCTCCTTCGAGTGGGAGGACAACAGAAGGGTTAAAAAGCAGCTTTGCTGGACCGTGCTGGCCCAGGGATTTAAAAATTCCCCCACTCTGTTCGGCCAGGCTTTGACCAGAGACTTGGAGGAGTGGGACAATGAAGACAGGGTCCTCCTCCTGCAATATGTGGATGACTTGTTGATTGCTGCTGTGGGTCTAATCCCTTGTCTTAAAGCCACTGTGAGCCTCCTGAACTTTGTTGGACTCAGAGGATATCGAGTAGCACAGAGTAAGGCTCAGATTGCTCTCCCAGAAGTACGGTATTTAGGATTTTACATCAGGCAGGGGGAACGTCAGCTTTCAAGTGAAAGAAAGGAAGCTATCTGTCAAATTCCTATTCCAAGCAATCGTAAACAACTCAGGGCGTTTCTGGGCATGGCAGGCTTCTGCAGAATATGGATCCCAGAGTTTGGACTGTGGGCTAAACCCTTGTATGAATGCGTTAAGGGAGCGGATCATGACCCCTTTCACTGGTCCCCAGAAGCGGACAGGGCATTTAAAATCTTAAAAAGGAAACTAATGGAAGCTCCAGCTCTAGGCCTGCCGGACCTAGTTAAGCCATTCCAACTGTATGTGCATGAACGGAGAGGGGTGGCCCTGGGAGTGCTTACCCAGCTATTAGGTGCCTGGAAGCGTCCTGTGGCATATTTCTCTAAACAACTGGATCAAGTTTCAAAGGGATGGCCAGCCTGTTTGAGGGCGGTCGCAGCAACTGCCCTACTGCTTGGGGAAGCTGAGAAATTGACACTGGGGGGAATTGTGCAAGTGTATACTCCCCATATGGTTCAAGCCCTGCTGGATACTAAGGGTGGTCTCTGGCTTACACAGGCTCGGGTTGCTCGGTATCAAGCAAAACTGTTAGAAAATCCTGAAGTTACCCTACAGACCTGTCCCTCCCTTAACCCAGCCACCCTGTTACCGGAGACAGAGGAGCAGGAACATGACTGTCTGGAAATCATAGATGTCCAATACTCCAGCCGCCCAGACTTAAAAGATCAACCCCTCCCTAATGCTGATTATGAGTGGTATACTGACGGCAGCAGTACAGTTGTAAACGGACAGAGGAGGGCAGGCTATGCTATTGTATCTCTCCATAAGACTGTGGAAGCAGAGGGTTTACCTGCTGGGACATCAGCCCAGCTGGCTGAATTGGTAGCCTTAACCCGTGCACTTGAACTGTCAAAAGGAAAAAAGGTTAACATTTTTACTGATTCCAGATATGCCTTTGGAATACTACACGCCCATGCCGGTCTGTGGAAGGAAAGAGGAATGTTGACAGCCCAAGGTTCTCCGGTTAAACATGGGCCTCAAATTCTCCGGGCTTTTAGAAGCGGTACAGCTCCCCTCAGAAATAGCAGTGATACACTGCAAGGCTCATCAAAGAGAAGATCAAGATGTGGCTAAGGGTAATACCAGGGCGGACAGAGAGGCCAAGCGAGCTGCTACCCTGGAACCACAGGAAGCTAAAGATGCCCATATGCATGCCCTCATCCCATCAGTGGGGGAGCTCCCAACCCCTCAGTACTCTCACGAAGAAAGGAACCTAGCCAACACACTTAGGCTCTGGGAAAAGGAGGGATGGCTCCACTCCACGGAAGGAAAAATCCTCCTACCAAGGAATCTAATACGGCCAGTACTACAGAAACTACATCAGTCTACCCACGCAGGTAGAGAAGCTCTTTCCCAGCTTATGAATAAATACTTTCTAACCTCTGGACTTAGGCCTCTGGCCTCCCAGGTGCAGGCTGAATGTTTAGTCTGCCAAAAGAACAACCCTCGACCTGGAGTGTCAGTGCCACCAGCCACTCTGGAACCTACCCCAGGCCCAGGACTAGTTTGGCAAATAGATTTTACTGAGTTCCCCCGGACCCAAGGATTCAGATACCTTCTCGTCTTAGTGGATCAATTCAGCGGATGGCCTGAAGCCTTCCCATGTCGTAACAACACTGCCAAAACGGTGGCTCTTAAGTTTGTCAAGGAAATCATTCCCCGCTTCGGACTTCCCCAGTGGATGGAATCTGACAACGGAACACACTTCACATCCCAAGTTGTTCAGAAGATATCGGATGCCCTGCAAATCCCCTGGAAGCTCCACACTCCATGGCGACCGCAGGCCAGTGGGGTAGTGGAACGCACAAATCAGACACTTAAGCGGCACCTCTCAAAGGTCTGCCAAGAGGCTTCCCTTAAGTGGCCTGATGCTCTACCCCTTGTTTTGCTCCGCATTCGCGCTCTCCCAAAGGGCAGGTTAGGGCTCAGTCCCTTCGAGATTATGTTTGGAAGGGCATGGCCTATGAACGGTACACCGGTTCTGGCAGGGGAGTGGGAGGTAGGCTGTGGTTTCTTATCTCAGTACATGTGCTCTCTGTCTGCTGTTCTGTGTTCTCTCCACAGGTACACCAAAGATTTGCAGCCTCTCCCGCTGGATGCCCCGATCCACTCCTTGCAGCCAGGTGACTCTGTACTCGTTCGGACCTGGAAGGACGAGCCTCTCCAAGAGAAGTGGAAGGGACCCCACACCGTCCTGCTGGTCTCCCATACAGCAGCAAAGGTCGAAGGACACAAGAACTGGATTCATCACTCTCGCCTGAAAGCAGTGCCTGCTCCTGAATGGTGGACCGTCCAGCCTGCAGAGAAGACTGCCAGCGACGACCTGGGACTTAAGCTGTTATTCAAAAGACAATAAGGCCTGCTGGGAATGCCCTGTGATCTCTTTGGACAGTCACAGCACACTCCCCACGAGAACTCTGAGCGTTGGTTGTGTTTGTTTTCACAGGGCCAGCCTAACCTGGTGGCCTGGTCCCTTTTGCTTTTAGTCTGCCTGCTATTGGTAATTGTTATTTTGTGGGTATTTGGGGAATTGTAATTGTTAGGCCCTAGGGTCACCTGCCCAGCATGAGTTCAGGTCCAGGGTCTGCCACAGTGGTACTCTTTGCCATAGGGACACTCCTCTCGTTACCTCCTGTTTCCCCCCGACCACATGCGGGATGGAAAGAAATCCCTACTAACTTGGAAACAAACACATATGAGTCCTTGAAGATTTGCTTTGCCCAAGAGTTCAACCTCTCTAACTGCTGGGTATGTTCCCCAGAATCCCGGCATACCCTCTCATTGAGGACCCCAGCTTCATAGCACTCAATCATATCTTGTCCACAAAATATGAGAAAACTCAGCCAAAAGCTTGTTGAGTATTCTCAAAGGAGGGAGTTGTTGACGTCACCAGGCATCACCATCACGCCAGGTGACTCAGGAGG
>NW_020711265.1:0-1032 GCF_002925995.2 Terrapene triunguis | reverse complement strand
GTACCGCGGAGTCGACGGGGGAGCCTGCCTGCCGCGTGTGGACCGCGTCTGAACCGCGGTAAATTCGAACTAAGGTATGTCGACTTCAGCTACGTTATTCACGTAGCTGAAGTTGCGTACCTTAGATCGAATTGGGGTGTTAGTGTAGACCAGGCCTAAGAGTCTACATTAGTGAGCAAAACAAGATATCAGAATGACCTATGTATAAACAAAATGCAGTTGTTGCTCATTATTGTCTGTAACAAAAGGTATAAATGCTTGCTGTAATTGTTTACTGTTGAGAGAGACCTGCTTAGCTCTCTTCCTCTGCACAATTGTGAGAGTTAATAAAGCATCTGACTTGCTGTACCCAAACAAAAAGTGAGAACTCAGTTTTTCTCCAACAATTTGGGGGCTCGTCCGGGATGGCAACGCCCGCAGAGGCACCGGCAGTTGCTACGGATCGTTCCCCTTCGACACCCCAATAGAGATTTCAGTGGGATTTTCAACTCTGATCCCTTGAAAGTCAAGTGCGTTTTTACCATTGACTTCCCTGGTGGCTGAGTTGGGGCAATGATGAATTCTTGTGAAAATCCCACCTTAAATCATTTTAATACTCTATTGGTTGTGTTGAGCTTATAAAACACTTCCTCAAAGGCACTCACAAGAAATCCCAGGAACCCACCTTGCAAATAAGTCCCATAGAGGAGCTTGCTTGCAATGTCCTTTGGTACTTCTAGCTTTTCAAATAGTATTATTTTGTAACACAGAAGCTCCTAGAATCCCAAAGTGAAATCAGAGCCCCATTGTGCTAGGCACTGTGCAAACAAACAGTGAGATACCACCCTTACCTACAAATCTTTAAGTCTAATTAGACAAGACAGATGTATGGTTGGAGGAGAAATAGAGGCATGGAGAAGTGACATGACTTGCCAACGGTCAGAGATAGAGCTGGGAATAGATGGCAGGTTTCCTCATTCAAGTACAGTGCCCTATCTACTGGACTATATTGCCAAACACAAATACATCATCATATTACTGTGATGTAGGGAG
>NW_020711264.1:0-2291 GCF_002925995.2 Terrapene triunguis | reverse complement strand
CGAAGAAGTGGGTTGTAGCCCACGAAAGCTTATGCTCTAATAAATTTGTTAGTCTCTAAGGTGCCACAAGTACTCCTGTTCTTTTTGCGGATACAGACTAACACGGCTGCTACTTTGAAACCTGTCATTATGCAAGGCACTGCATTTAGCCGTATGGAGTGGAAATCCATCAACTTCATGAAAAAACTCGTACAGATACAGACAGACATCATCTTCCTTTCCAAATGCAAGCAGATGGACATCATACCAAAAGGACTAAAGGTAAAAAATCCATTACAATCTACATATCACACAGACTATGCTGAGAGACTGTGTCACACACTCTCAAAGAAACTGCGAAACCACCTGATCAGCATCCTATACAGCAAACAGGGAAAGATTAAGAATGAGCTCTCAAAACTGGATACTCTCATAAGAAACCAACCTTCCACACAAACTTCCTCATGGATAGACTTTACAAAAACTAGACAAGCCATTTACAAGACAAACTTTGCCTCTCTACAAAGGAAAAAGGACACTAAACTATCTAAACTGCTACATGCCACAAGGAGCCACAACAGTAGTTCCCTTAACCCACCCAGCAATATTGTTAATCTTTCCAGCTATACTCTTAGCCCAGCAGAAGAGTCTGTCCTATCTCGGGGCCTCTCCTTTTGTCCCTCCAGACCCACGAACATGACGGTGACCTAGAATCCTACTTTCGACGTCTCCGACTCAAAGAATATTTCCAACATACCTCTGAACAGTATACTAACCCACAGAATCCCCCCTACCAGCACTACAAAAAAAAGGATTCTGCGTGGACTCCTCCGGACGGTCGAAACAACAGACTGGATTTCTACATAGATTGCTTCCGTCAACGTGCAAAGGCTGAAATTGTGGAAAAGCAACATCACTTGCCCCATAACCTCAGCCATGCTGAGCACAACGCCATGAATTCATCATGAATAAATTGGAATATGACCAAGAGGCTGCTAGACAGCTCTCTAACACCACATTCTACAGGCCATTATCCTCTGATCCCAGTGAGGATTACCTAAAGAAACTACACCATCTGCTAAAAAAACTCCCTGACAAAGCACAGGAACAAATCTGTACAGACACATGCCTAGAACCCCGACCAGGGACATTCTATTTGCTACCCAAGATCCATAAACCTGGAAATCCTGGACGCCCCATCATCTCAGGCATTGGCACCCTAACATCAGGCTTGTCTGGTTATGTGGACTCTCTCCTCAGACCCTACGCTACCAGCACTCCTAGCTATCTTCGAGACACCACTGACTTCCTGAGGAAACTACAATCCATCGGTGATCTTCCAGAAAACACCATCCTGGCCACTATGGACGTAGAAGCCCTCTACACCAATATTCCACACAAAGATGGACTACAAGCTATCAGGAACAGTATCCCCGATAATGACACAGCTAACCTGGTGGCTGAACTCTGTGACTTTGTCCTCACCCACAACTATTTCACATTTGGGGACAATATATACCTTCAAGTCAGCAGCACTGCTATGGGTACCTGCATGGCCCCACAGTATGCCAACATTTTTATGGCTGACTTAGAACAACGCTTCCTTAGCTCTCGTCCCCTAACGCCCCTACTCTACTTGCGCTACATTGATGACATCTTCATCATCTGGACCCATGGAAAAGAAGCCCTTGAGGAATTCCACCATGATTTCAATAATTTCCATCCCACCATCAACCTCAGCCTAGATCAATCCACACAAGCGGTCCATTTCCTGGACACTACTGTGCTAATAAGCGATGGTCACATAAATACCACCCTGTACCGGAAACCTACTGACCGCTACACTTACCTACATGCCTCCAGCTTCCATCCAGGACACACCACACGATCCATTGTCTACAGCCAAGCTCTAAGATATAACCGCATTTGCTCCAATCCCTCAGATAGAGACAAGCACCTACAAGATCTCTATCAAGCATTCTTAAAACTACAATACCCACCTGCTGAAGTGAAAAAACAGATTGACAGAGCCAGACGAGTACCCAGAAGTCACCTCCTACAAGACAGGCCCAACAAAGAAAATAACAGAACACCACTAGCTGTCACCTTCAGCCCCCAACTAAAACCTCTCCAGCGCATCATCAGAGATCTACAACCTATCCTGAAAGATGATCCTTTACTCTCACAGATCTTGGGAGACAGACCTGTCCTCGCTTACAGACAACCCCCCAACCTAAAGCAAATACTCACCAGCAACCACACATCACTGAACAAAAACACTGACCCAGGAACCTATCCTTGTAACAAAGCCC
>NW_020711263.1:0-5760 GCF_002925995.2 Terrapene triunguis | reverse complement strand
AACCCGGCCCTTGTTGCTGCCAACTTAGATGGGCAGAAGGGTTACATTTTTGGGGGCCCGTCCGGGATTCCCTGGGTCAGTACCCCTCGCAAGCACCTGTTGAGTGTTCCACTGCATTGGGAAACAATTGTGGTTATATTTTGAGGAAATTACTGTTTGTATAATGGCTAATATGTCAGGTTTGTTGGGCCCCGGCCCTGCAGCCTCTAGCTCAGGGGCCGCAGCCTCAGCCAATGATTGGCCAAAAGCACTGGGGCAAATATTGGAAAAGGTTGTGCTGTCCCAGGCTATGTTAAACTCTCGTCGTGAGTTAAGATTATTTGCTGGGGCAGAGGAGTTCGAACCCTGGTTGGAGCATACCACTGAAATGCTGCAGGAGTGGGCCGTACCTGATGCAGAAAAGCGAAGATGTCTAATAGAGAGCCTTAGTGGCCCAGCATTAGATGTGATTCGCACCCTGAAGCTCATTGACCCTGGGGTCAGTGTGAAGGACTGCCTAGAGGCCCTTGATCATACCTTTGGGAGAGTAGAGGGCCCTGAAGACAGTTACTGTAAGTTCCTTAATTCCCGACAGCAAATTGGCGAGAAGATTTCAGCCTATATACAGAGGCTGGAGAGACTGCTTCAGAGAGCTGTCATGAGGGGAGCAGTGACTGCTGAACAGATGGATCGGACCAGACTGGCTCAAATTGTAAGAGGAGCTCAGTATCAGAACCCGATTCTACTCCATCTCCGGCTAAGAGAACGACGGGAACATCCCCCAAGTTATTCCCAGCTGATAAAGGAGGTCAGAGAAGAGGAAGAAAGGCAGGCTGCCAGCGAGTTTTGGGAAGCCCAAACATTGGAGCCAGCCGGCACAACACCACTGCAAACGGCCAGTGTACTGATGGTGAGCACCACAGATGAACTTGCCCAACAAATGCAGGTCCTGACAGAACGGATAGCTGAACTGCAAAGCACCATTGACCGAGCTAAGACTTCCAGGAATAAGGCGCCTCTGACTGTGGCGATGGAGAAGTCAGCATTTAGAGCCACCATCCCACCTGGGCGAAGGGGGAAAGGACAATTCTTCTGCTACCGATGTGGTCAGGACGGACACAGTGCTGGCAAGTGCCATAATGAAGAAAACCCCTCCTTGGTGTATGGAAAGCTGAGGATCAGTTGGGAGAGATCCGGTAGCTGCCAGAGAGTCCGGGGACGGGGACCACCCAGGCCTGCAGGAGTTGAAGATTCCCCCAGAAACGACCGTCCAGCTGGGATCCCCGCAGGACTGATAGGGCCTCGAGCAGAGGTCATGGTGAAGATTGAAGGGGCGGAGTGTAAAGCCGTGCTTGACACTGGATCTCAAGTGACTATTATATTTCAGTCATTCTACCAACAGATGCTTAGGCACCTGCCTATACAGCCACTGACTGGCGTTGGTCTGTGTGGCCTCAGCATGGATGAATACCCCTACCAAGGGTATGTCATAGTGCACCTGGAATTCCCAGAGGAGGTTGCTGGGGTAAGAGAAGAGGTGGACACAGCTGCATTAATATGCCCTGACCCTAAAGGGACCTCTGATGTGTCTGTGCTGATAGGGACCAACTCCAGTCTCTTCAAGGTGCTCGCGGATTACTGCAGACGACGGGCTGGGGACCAGTACCTGAATACTCTGATGATCCATACGCTTTGTGCTGAAGCCTATAGGAAGATTGAGGGTGCTAAAAAGGAGACATCTGAGCTACCCATTGGGGCGCTGAAGTACATGGGCACAACCCCCTTAGTAGTGCCGGCAAGGACAGAGCAGGAAGTGCTTGTCATGAGTACCCGGCTGAAAGGCAGTAAAGGGGCATTAGCAATGGTAGAGCAGCCAGTTGAAGGAGAGCTCCCGGAAGGAGTGCTGGTCCCCAGTGGAGTCATAACCCTACCTGCTGAAGCCCAGGAAAAGGTGACTATACTGATTGCTAATGAAACAAGTCGAGATGTTGTTGTGAAGCAAGGACAAAAGATAGCAGACCTCTTCGAGCCTGAATCAATTGTAAAACCCCAGTGTGAGACTCAAGTTCCGACAATAGACCCAGCAAAGTTTGACTTTGGAGATTCACCGTTGTCCGAGGAGTGGAAAGATCGCCTGAGGAGGAAACTTTGTGAAAGAGCCAAGGTGTTCTCATTGCATGAGTGGGATGTGGGATGTGCAAAAGGAGTAGAGCACAACATCAGACTACATGACTCTCGACCTTTCAGGGAGAGATCTAGGAGGATTGCCCTCTCCGAGATGGAAGATGTGCGACAACATCTTCAGGAGCTGGCTGCGAATGGCATCATTACAGAGTCCCGCAGCCCATACGCCTCACCCATTGTGGTGGTCCGTAAAAAGAATGGGAAAATCCGGATGTGTATTGACTACCGCACCCTAAACCGCCGTACTGTGGTTGACCAGTACACAATGCCCCGAGTCCAAGATGCCTTAGACTGTTTGCTAGGAAGCCAGTGGTTCTCTGTGTTGGATCTTCGGAGTGGATACTACCAGATCCCTCTGGGTGAAGAAGATAAGGAGAAGACAGCCTTCATCTGCCCATTAGGGTTTTATCAGTTTGAACGCATGCCCCAAGGGATTTCTGGAGCACCTGCCACATTTCAACGTCTTATGGAGAAAGTTGTGGGAGACATGAATTTACTGCAAGTGTTAGTTTATTTGGATGACCTGATTGTGTTTGGAAGAACCTTGGAGGAGCATGAAGAAAGACTTCTTAAAGTGCTTGATAGGTTAGAGGATTATGGTTTGAAGCTTTCAATTGACAAATGCCAGTTCTGCAGGACCTCAGTGAAGTATGTGGGTCACATCGTGTCCCAAGAGGGTGTGAGTACTGATCCTGATAAAATAGAAGCACTCACTACATGGCCATGTCCAAGTAACTACAGAGAACTCAAGACCTTTCTTGGGTTTAGTGGCTACTACCGCAGATTTGTGAAAAACTATGCAACGATTGTAAAACCTCTGAATGATCTTACCAGGGGATACCAGTCCAACAGGAACAAATCTAAGACCAAGAATAAGGGGAGGTCCCCAAAGCCTCCTGTGCAGAGACACTATGGCCCCTTCGAACCATTTGGGCCACGGTGGGATGAGAGATGTGAAAGGGCTTTTCGAGAAATCATTACTTGCCTAACTCATGCTCCAGTCCTAGTATTTGCTGACCCAAGCAAACCATTTATCCTGCATACTGATGCCAGTTTGGAGGGTCTGGGAGCAGTACTGTACCAGGAAGTGGAAGGAAAACGTAAACCTGTAGCCTTTGCCAGCCGAGGACTGTCTGATAGTGAAACTCGCTATCCCACCCACAAGCTGGAGTTCTTGGCCTTGAAATGGGCCATCACTGAGAAATTTCGAGACTACTTATATGGTGCTCAGTTCCAGGTGTGGACAGACAACAACCCACTGACCTATGTGTTAACAAGTGCTAAGCTGGATGCTACAGGGCAAAGATGGGTGGCCGCTTTGGCTAGCTATGACTTCAGCATTCAATACCGATCAGGGAGAAGCAATGTAGATGCAGATGCATTGTCCAGGCGTCCACAGGCACCAGGAGTTGCTGTGATACCCACAGATGGAGTGAGGGCTATTTGCAGTGTGAGTCGCCGGGAGCCAGAATCCCATGAAAGTCTTCATGGATGTGCTGCAGAAGCTTTGGGCCTGCCCCCTGAATGCGTGCCTTCTGCTTCAGTGAACTATATTGCGTTGGACCAATCTCCTTTGCCCATGCTCAATGCGGCTGACTGGCAGGAAGCCCAGCTGCAAGATATTGACATTCGTGATACACTACTTGCCAAAAGGGAGGGGCGAAGCCCAGCTGTGGTTGTCCCACCTAACCCGGAGGGTAAACTACTATTGAGAGAATGGACCAAACTGAAACTGATTCAGGGAGTGCTACACCGAGTGACCACAGACCCTTTACAAAAGCAACGGGCACAGCTAGTGCTGCCAAAAGAGTACAGAGCCCTGGCCATGAGGGCCCTGCATGATGACTTTGGACATTTAGGGATGGAGAGGACCCTGGAACTTATTCGTAGTAGGTTCTATTGGCCTCGGATGGCTGAAGATGTTCGCAGGAAATGTGAGACCTGCGCTCGATGTGTTCAAAGGAAAACTCTGCCCACGAGGGCTGCATATCTGAAGAACATCACCAGCAACAAACCTCTGGAGCTGGTATGCATTGATTTCTTGTCTTTAGAAGTAGACAAGAGAAATATTGGGAACATTCTAGTAGTGACTGACCATTATACGCGATATGCGCAGGCATATCCCACACGTGATCAGAGGGCCACCACTGTTGCTCGAGTACTGTGGGAGAAATATTTCTCAGTTTATGGATTTCCAGCCCGGATACACTCGGATCAGGGGCGGGACTTTGAGAGTCACCTTCTGAAGGAGGTGCTGAGGATAGCGGGAATTAAAAAGTCTAGGACAACGCCTTATCACCCTCAAGGTGATCCACAGCCAGAAAGGTTCAACCGAACCCTATTAGATATGTTGGGGACTTTGCGGCCAGAGCAGAAGGCAACCTGGAGCCAACATGTCGCATTTCTAGTGCACGCCTACAATGCCACAAAGAATGATGCTACAGGAGTCACCCCATATCTCTTAATGTTTGGGCGAGAACCAAGATTACCCATAGACCTGTGCTTTGGTGTATCAGAGGATGGAGATAGCTATGAAACTCATCAGCAATATGTATCCCGACTAAGAGAAAAGCTGCGGGATGCTTATCACTTAGCTACATCTGCGGCTCGGAAGAACGCAGACCGGAACAAACATCGATATGATGCTAGGGTACGTCCGCAAGAGCTCCAGCCGGGGGACAGAGTCCTGCTGCGAAATTTGGGTATTGCTGGCAAACACAAGATAGCTGACAGATGGAGGCAATACCTTACTTGGTGATGGAAAAGCTGGGAGACCTGCCGGTCTACAAGATCAAACCTGAAGAAGGTCCAGGGCAGACAAAGACAGTGCATAGAAACCTTTTGCTCCCGGTGGGGGAATTGGTAGGCACCCCGTATGAGATGGGCCACAACAGGGCAACTGGGCAGAATGAAGGTGCTGGACCAAAGCCGCCCACCAACGTGGACAGCCAGCCCCCTGCAGCTAACCTACCCCCATGCAGCACATCCGAGAGTGAGTCTGAGGAGGAAGACACAACCATGGTGTATCCTGGGATGGAGACAAGATTTCAGTCTCGATCAGCTGAATCAAAAGAGAGCTCCTCCTCTTCCGCCCTAAACCCCATGGCAGAAGTATTTAGGCCCATTCCTGACACCCCTGAGCCACTGGTGGGACCCCCATGTGATGACACACCCAGGTTATTGGACAGTGGAGACATACAGGTGGAGGATGTCCTGGGCACCTTGGACCCTCCACTGTTAGAACTAGAAATGCAGGAGCCTATACCAATAGCTGAGGGGCCCTCAAAGGAAACCTCTCCATCCATCGTTCAAGAGGCTGTCCCCCCTACCACGGCAAGAGAGATTCTCCATAGACGAGACAGGGTAATAAGGCCAGTAAAACGGTTGACTTATGATGCACCTGGGGTGACTAGTGAGGAACCAATATGTTTAGCACACAGGCTTGTGGAAGCTAAAGTGGGCTATCTGAGGCCCTTTGGAGGGAACCAGTGAGTTGGTATAATAGGGAGTGTGATTTGTCGGGACGACAAATTCTCGGCTGGGGGGAGGATGTAAGCAGAGTCAGGATGAGCTCTACCCTGACATCTGGTGGTGAAT
>NW_020711262.1:0-1412 GCF_002925995.2 Terrapene triunguis | reverse complement strand
TGTAAGCAGAGTCAGGATGAGCTCTACCCTGACATCTGGTGGTGAATTATGGCGAGTGTGGAAAAGAACTCCAGGGGCGGATCTCGTTTGCATAGGCACACCCACACGCCTAGCATGAGCCCACAGCAACCAAAAGTGGTTACTTTGGCTGGTGTGGGATCCCCAGTTTCTCTGTTATTGGGGCAGGAAGAATAAAGTTTTGTTACCCTGATTCTGTGAATCAAGGCCAGTGGAACTGTTGTATGACAGAAGGACTGAGTGAATCCGTCACCATTACCTAAGTAGCAGTTGCTTGTCAAGGGGCATGGGTTACAAAACCCAGTGAATTGAGAGAGGATGGGGACAGGTATTTGTACCTGATGGTATGGGCCCCCTCTGAGGGTTTCAAACACCAATTGCACTGCCTCCTCTCTCCACTGTTGAATGTCAGAGCTAACTTTGATTCCCTTAGGAGTCTAGTTACAGGCTGCTGAGCTGAATTCACTTTGGGCCAATGGTGCACCAGCACTGGGGCTCCCCTACTATACTATGAGCTGAAATCGCTAAGAGCTGAAATCACAGAAGAGCTGATGTTATTAAGAGCTGAGATCACTGAGTGCTGTGTTAACTAGTGGGGGAGCCTGAAGCTATATTGCTCAGCAGCTGGTGGAGCAATTTGTGGGGACGACTGGAGGAGCAGCGAGCGGTGCGGAGCCTTGCGGGGCTGGTTGGAGCGGCCCAAGGAACGGCGAGCAGAGCTGTTTGCGGGGACGGCTGGAACGGCTCACAGGTCGGTGAGCGGAGCGGAGCAGCTTGTAGAGCGGAGCAGTTCGTGGGATGGCAGGAAAGTGGACTGGCTCGTGGTAAAGGCTGCGGCGGAACCCCCACGGAGAAACAGACGGCTGGCCAGCCTCGGATCACGTAAGGTGCCCCTTAACACCCTGCGTGCGCCCCCCCCCCCTTTTACTCTGGGGCTGCACTGATCAGGGACAGAGACTTTGGGGGTTGTTGGACTTTTGGGACTTTGGGTGGTTGCTGGACCCAAGAGACTTTGGGGCTGTTGGACTTGGGGGACTCTGGGTGATTTTTGGGTTGCTGGATTCAAGAACCAAAGGGAAAAGGACACAGCCCAATTTGCTGGGGTGGGTTTTGCTCATGGTTTGTGTTGTGAATCCTGTTTGTGGTGTTTTTCCAATTTTATGCTGATGTCGTTTACCTCATGTTATTAAACATTTTCTGCTACACTCAGACTCCGTGCTTGCGAGAGGGGAAGTATTGCCTCTTAGAGGCAGTACCCAGGGGGGTGGTATGTAATTGTCCCAGGTCACTGGGTGGGGGCTCGAGCCGGTTTTGCATTGTGTTATTGAACGGAACCCCTAGATACAGAACCCGGCCCTTGTTGCTGCCAACTTAGATGGGCAGAAGGGTTACAT
>NW_020711261.1:0-5273 GCF_002925995.2 Terrapene triunguis | reverse complement strand
CTACCAGACTCCTGTACCCCACTGGTCTGGGTCTGTCACATATCCCTCCCCCCTGCTCAATGCCAAGGGGTTGGGCAGCTTGGGACGCCAGACATTGCACACATGACAAGCCATCGGCGTTGCCATGACGGCTCCCTGCTCTGTGTTGCACATGGAACTGGAAAGGTTGGAGGGATAAGAACCATCTGGTCACCCTTGTGTTCTTCTCCTTGTTCCCGCTGCATTCATGGAAGAGGGGCATGGTCGGTCATGAGGACAAATCTGCGCCCGAGCAGGTAGTAGCACAATGTTTCCAGGGCCCATTTTACAGCGAGGCATTCTCCCTCCACCACTGCATATTTTTGTTCCCTTGGAAGGAGTTTCCGACTGAGGTATAGAATTGGGTGTTCCTCCTCCCCGACCTTCTGTGATAGAACGGCCCCCAACCCTACTTCCGATGCATCCGTCTGCAGGATAAACTCCTTGGTGAAATCAGGGGCTATCAGTACGGGTTTATTGCAGAGGGCAGTCCGTAGGTCTGTGAATGCTTCCTCTGCTGCGTCAGACCATCTCACCAGATCAGGTCCACAGGCTTTCACTAGGTCTGTCAGGGGGCTTGCCCTTGTGGCAAAGTGGGGGATAAATCGTTGGTAATACCCCACCACACCTAGGAACGCCCGGACTTGTTTCTTGCGACTTGGTCGGGGCCAAGTTTGGATGGCCTCTAACTTGTTCACTTGGGGTTTTACCAGACCTTTCCCCACAATGTAGCCAAGATATTTGGCCTCTGTAAACCCTACAGCGCACTTGGCAGGGTTTGCTGTAAGGCCAGCTCGCCTGAAGGTATCGAGGACTGCCTCCACCTTCTCCAGGTGGGTTTCCCAGTCTGGGGTATGAATGACCACATCGTCCAAGTAGGCAGCAGCATAACTGTTATGCGGGCGTAATAGCTTGTCCATGAGGCGCTGGAAGGTAGCTGGGGCCCCATGTAGTCCAAAAGGGAGGACAGTATATTGAAAAAGACCCTCTGGTGTAGAGAACGCAGTCTTTTCCTTTGCTTCTTCTGCAAGGGGAATCTGCCAGTACCCCTTTGTCAAGTCTAGGGTAGTCAAGTACCGGGCATTACCCAGACGGTCCACTAGCTCATCTATGCGAGGTATGGGGTACGCGTCGAACTGGGATGCTTCATTTAGTCGCCGGAAGTCGTTGCAAAATCTTGTGGTGCCATCAGGTTTGGGCACCAGCACGATTGGGCTGGACCACTGACTGTGGGATTCTTCGATGATCCCCAACTCCAGCATTTTTTTTACTTCTGCTTTTATTTCCTCCCTTTTTGCTGCTGGCACCCGATAGGGCCTCATTGTTACTCTGGCCCCAGGGTTCGTGACGATGTGGTGATATGTCTCGGTTGTTCGACCCAGTTTTGTCGAGAACACATCTTGGTTCCGGAAGATCATCTCAGACACCTCATTCTTCTGGTCTGGTGTTAAATCGGGAGACACTCTCACCTGTTTGGAAGGCTTGTTTTCCTGGGTTAGGTCTTTTTGGACCGTTGTCCGTTGTGCATACTGCTTGTGCATGCCAGGGTTTCAGAAGGTTAACGTGATAAATCTGTTCTTGTTTTCTGCGTCCTGGCTGCCGCACCTTGTAGGTTACTTCCCCCACGGGTTCAACCACCTCATAGGGCCCCTGCCATTGGGCCAGAAGCTTGCTTTCTGCCGTGGGTACCAACACCATAACCCGATCCCCTGGTTGGAACTGTCGCACTTTTGCCTGGCGATTGTAATGGGTTCGCTGGGCCTCCTGTGCCTTCTCCAAATGTTCCCGTACAATAGGGGTAACCCGGGCTATCCGGTCTCGCATCTGCATTACATGCTGTATTATATTTCTCCCCTCATTGGGTTCCTCTTCCCAGATCTCTTTGGCGATATCTAGTATGCCACGGGGGTGACGCCCGTATAATAACTCGAAGGGGGAAAACCCAGTCGAGGCCTGTGGTACCTCCCGGAGAGCGAACATAAGGTAGGGTAGTAGGTACCTCCCATCTCGACTTACCACCTTCCTTATCATAGCTTTGAGGGTTCGGTTAAACCTTTCTACCAACCCATCAGTCTGCGGATGGTAGACCGAAGTTCTCAGGGTATGTATATGGAGCAGCGTACAGAGGTCCTTCATTAGCTTCGACATAAATGGGGTTCCTTGGTCGGTTAATATCTCCTTCGGTAGCCCCATTCGGGCAAAGATCCCCACCAGCTCTTTGGCTATAGTTTTAGAGGCTGTGTTCCGCAGGGGGACGGCTTCTCGGTAGCGAGTAGCATAGTCCAAAACAACAAGTATATATTGGTGGCCCCGAGCCGTCTTCTCCAGGGGTCCCACTAGGTCCATGGCTATTCGCTCGAAGGGGACCTCTATGATGGGAAGGGGTACTAAAGGTGCCCTCAAATGGGGACGGGGACTGTGCAGCTGACACTCCGGGCAGGAGGCACAGTACCTCCACACTTCTTCATGTACTCCGGGCCAGAAGAACTGTCGTAGGACTCGTGCCAGGGTCTTCTCTACCCCCAAATGCCCCCCAAAAAGATGACTATGAGCAAGACTTAATACAGCGTTCTGGTGTTTTTGAGGTACTAGGATCTGCTGTACCTTCTGCCCCTGTACTGGTGCAACCCAGTATAAGAGATCCTTCTTCATTATGAAGTAGGGTCCTGGTCCCTGGGTTTTTCCTTCCACGGGGACCCCATCTATTTCAGTCACCTCCTTCCTAATGTTGTCATACCTTGGGTCTTCTGCCTGGTCCCGTCCAAAATATCCTCTCCCGGGGCTAATCTGCCCAAGATCTAGGGGCCCAGTCTCTGTTGCCTCTACTAGTTCAGAAGCATTAGGGTGGGGGTCAGACTCAGGTGCTTCTCCCTCCTGCGTGGCCTCCTTTTCAGCTTCGCGGGTCCGCTTACCTACAAGAGCGACCCTCTGGCTTTGGGTCAGTATTCGGGTTCCTAAGGCCTTAGCTGCCCTTCTTTCCCTTTTTGTCTTTCTACCCTGTCTGGGAGTGGAGAACAAATCTGGGGATATTTCAGAGAAGATTGGGGGTTGACAGTCTGCTGTGGATGCCTCAACAATTTTAGGGTCCCCATCTTTCTCTAATCCCCCTACTGGGAGTAAGTTTCCAAACCCTGGGAAGTCCCTCCCTATGAGCACCGGGTATGGGAGTTTAGGGACTACACCTGCTGCTACCTCAGTAGTGTTCCCTTGGATCTCGATTTTTACTGGGGTGGTGGGGTAGTAACTAACTGTCCCATGGACACATGTTATCCCCGTACGTTTAGCCTGCAGCAGCTGACTACACTTCACGAGCTTCCCTGAGATAAGCGTGATAGCACTCCCCGAATCAACCAGTGCCGTGGTCCCTACCCCATTTAGTTTCACTGGTCTGGTATACATATGTGGGGTTAGTGAGACCCCCACAAGGTGGATTAGGGAGCATGGATCTGCCCAGTTCCCCAGGTTACACTGCATAGGCTCCTCAGCATTGGGACACTGTGCAGCTATGTGTCCCCACTCCCCGCAGGCATAACATCTGTAAGGAGTCCTAGGCGTTCCCCGGTCTCTTGGTTTGGGCAGTCTAACATCACGATCCTCTTCTCCCTCAGTGCTCCGACTCTTTGTGGCCTCTGATGGGCCTTCAGCCTCTCTCTTTTTCCACCTGGGCCCTCCTGGTGGCCCAGTCACCTGAACTTTAGAGCTTGGTGCTGCTAGTTTAACCCGGGGTGCCTCTTCCTTAACTGGTCGGGTCAGCTCCCTCGCTGTCCTTCGCCTCTCTACCGGGGCGACAACCTCGTCATAGGCGGAGGGTTCGTTCTGGCTTACCCAGGCACGAAGGTCTGGTGGTAGACCCCTCATGTATCAGTCGATGACCAGAACTGCTAGTATCTCTTCCGGACTCCGGGACTCTGTTTGCAACCACTTTCGTGCGAGATGGATGAGGCTATACAATTGGGACCGCGGGGTTGTGTCTTCCTGGTACCTCCAGCTGTGATACTGCTGGGCCCGCACTGCTGGGCCCGCACTGTCGTTACGCCAGATCTGGCCAAGATCTCTGCTTTCAGCTGGGGGTAGTCTGCCGCAGCCTCTTCAGGCAGATCATGGTAGGCCTTCTGGGCCTCCCCACACAGGAATGGGGCAAGGATGCCAGACCACTGATCTCGAGGCCAGGCCTCCCGTAGGGCTGTCCTCTCAAAGGCCAGAAGGCATGCCTCTACATCATCCTCCCTTGTCATTTTTTGCAGCCAATGGCTGGCCCGTATGAGCCGCGTCCCATCATGGCCGCGATTCAGCTCTGTAAGGGACTTTACCTGGTTTACCAGTTCCCGCAACATAGCTCGGTCTTGAGCAGCCTGGTCCATCAGCAGGCAATTAGTCTCTTGCTGCAGCCGCACTGCCTCCTGTTGGGCGGCTGCTTGGACACGGGTAGCCTCCTGCTGGGCCGCCATGGCTTATATCAGTGCCCGCACTACGTCATCCATTGTGGTGGGAAAAAAAAAATAAACCCTCTCCCTTTTTTTGTTTGTTTGTTTTTTTTCTTGTTGTTTGTTTGTTTTAAATCACCCTCCTTCTTCCGCCGCGCTGTGCACCCCAAGATCCCACCCGACACCAGTGTGACAAAGTTCCTCCTCTATCTTGGTGGGTCCTGCGCTTATTGGCAGATTTTCTTGCCTCAGAGATTCATCATGTGGGTTGGGGAACAGCCCAGAGACCTTCCCCTCTGGAAGAACCCACAGTCCAGGTCAATTGGGAGGTTTGGGGGGAACCCGGGCCTGCCCTCTACTCCGGGTTCCAGCCCAGGGCCCTGTGGACTGCAGCTGTCTATAGTGCCTCCTGTAACAGCTGCATGACAGCTACAACTCCCTGGGCTACTTCCCCATGTCCTCCTCCAAACACCTTCCTTATTCTCACAACAGGACCTTCCTCCTGGTGTCTGATAACGCTTGTGCTCCTCAGTCCTCCAGCAGCACACCCTCTCACTCTCAGCTTCTTGCGCCTCTTGCTCCCAGCTCCTCACACTCGCACCACAGACTGAAGTGAGCTCCTTTTTAAAACCCAGGTGCCCTGATTAGCCTGCCTTAATTGATTCTAGCAGCTTCTTAATTGGCTCCAGGTGTCCTAATTAGCCTGCTTGCCTTAACTGGTTCTAGCAGGTTCCTGATTACTCTAGTGCAGCCCCTGCTCTGGTCACTCAGGGAACAGAAAACTACTCATCCAGTGACCAGTATATTTGCCCTCTACCAGACTCCTGTACC
>NW_020711260.1:0-2291 GCF_002925995.2 Terrapene triunguis | reverse complement strand
CGAAGAAGTGGGTTGTAGCCCACGAAAGCTTATGCTCTAATAAATTTGTTAGTCTCTAAGGTGCCACAAGTACTCCTGTTCTTTTTGCGGATACAGACTAACACGGCTGCTACTCTGAAACCTGTCATTATGCAAGGCACTGCATTTAGCCGTATGGAGTGGAAATCCATCAACTTCATGAAAAAACTCGTACAGATACAGACAGACATCATCTTCCTTTCCAAATGCAAGCAGATGGACATCATACCAAAAGGACTAAAGGTAAAAAATCCATTACAATCTACATATCACACAGACTATGCTGAGAGACTGTGTCACACACTCTCAAAGAAACTGCGAAAGCACCTGATCAGCATCCTATACAGCAAACAGGGAAAGATTAAGAATGAGCTCTCAAAACTGGATACTCTCATAAGAAACCAACCTTCCACACAAACTTCCTCATGGATAGACTTTACAAAAACTAGACAAGCCATTTACAAGACAAACTTTGCCTCTCTACAAAGGAAAAAGGACACTAAACTATCTAAACTGCTACATGCCACAAGGAGCCACAACAGTAGTTCCCTTAACCCACCCAGCAATATTGTTAATCTTTCCAGCTATACTCTTAGCCCAGCAGAAGAGTCTGTCCTATCTCGGGGCCTCTCCTTTTGTCCCTCCAGACCCACGAACATGACGGTGACCTAGAATCCTACTTTCGACGTCTCCGACTCAAAGAATATTTCCAACATACCTCTGAACAGCATACTAACCCACAGAATCCCCCCTACCAGCACTACAAAAAAAAGGATTCTGCGTGGACTCCTCCGGACGGTCGAAACAACAGACTGGATTTCTACATAGATTGCTTCCGTCAACGTGCAAAGGCTGAAATTGTGGAAAAGCAACATCACTTGCCCCATAACCTCAGCCATGCTGAGCACAACGCCATGAATTCATCATGAATAAATTGGAATATGACCAAGAGGCTGCTAGACAGCTCTCTAACACCACATTCTACAGGCCATTATCCTCTGATCCCAGTGAGGATTACCTAAAGAAACTACACCATCTGCTAAAAAAACTCCCTGACAAAGCACAGGAACAAATCTGTACAGACACATGCCTAGAACCCCGACCAGGGACATTCTATTTGCTACCCAAGATCCATAAACCTGGAAATCCTGGACGCCCCATCATCTCAGGCATTGGCACCCTAACATCAGGCTTGTCTGGTTATGTGGACTCTCTCCTCAGACCCTACGCTACCAGCACTCCTAGCTATCTTCGAGACACCACTGACTTCCTGAGGAAACTACAATCCATCGGTGATCTTCCAGAAAACACCATCCTGGCCACTATGGACGTAGAAGCCCCCTACACCAATATTCCACACAAAGATGGACTACAAGCTATCAGGAACAGTATCCCCGATAATGTCACAGCTAACCTGGTGGCTGAACTCTGTGACTTTGTCCTCACCCACAACTATTTCACATTTGGGGACAATATATACCTTCAAGTCAGCGGCACTGCTATGGGTACCCGCATGGCCCCACAGTATGCCAACATTTTTATGGCTGACTTAGAACAACGCTTCCTTAGCTCTCGTCCCCTAACGCCCCTACTCTACTTGCGCTACATTGATGACATCTTCATCATCTGGACCCATGGAAAAGAAGCCCTTGAGGAATTCCACCATGATTTCAATAATTTCCATCCCACCATCAACCTCAGCCTAGATCAATCCACACAAGCGGTCCATTTCCTGGACACTACTGTGCTAATAAGCGATGGTCACATAAATACCACCTTATACCGGAAACCTACTGACCGCTACACTTAGCTACATGCCTCCAGCTTCCATCCAGGACACACCACACGATCCATTGTCTACAGCCAAGCTCTAAGATATAACCGCATTTGCTCCAATCCCTCAGATAGAGACAAGCACCTACAAGATCTCTATCAAGCATTCTTAAAACTACAATACCCACCTGCTGAAGTGAAAAAACAGATTGACAGAGCCAGACGAGTACCCAGAAGTCACCTCCTACAAGACAGGCCCAACAAAGAAAATAACAGAACACCACTAGCTGTCACCTTCAGCCCCCAACTAAAACCTCTCCAGCGCATCATCAGAGATCTACAACCTATCCTGAAAGATGATCCTTTACTCTCACAGATCTTGGGAGACAGACCTGTCCTCGCTTACAGACAACCCCCCAACCTAAAGCAAATACTCACCAGCAACCACACATCACTGAACAAAAACACTGACCCAGGAACCTATCCTTGTAACAAAGCCC
>NW_020711259.1:0-2914 GCF_002925995.2 Terrapene triunguis | reverse complement strand
ACTGTATTTTACTTGTCTGATTCAGCCTGCCAGAGCTAATTTTCCTCCAGCACTATACTCATCTATGGTACTGTATAAGTGCTATGGTGTGAACTCATCACCCCAGCACCGCTCATGTCAGGACACAGTATTGCAGGGGTTCTCCTATTCTAGCACTCCCTTTGTGTCCTCATTCCACAATGGTCTGTTGCCTCTGTGACCTAGCCCTCCAGCAGTCAGCTCTTAGTCCAGTCCCCTTCTAGAAAATAAACTCAAAATAGCCACCTGTATGTTAAAATCCATAATATAAACAATAGTTCTTCATAGAGATAATTCACGGCCTGTGGTGTCAAGATTAGGCCTGTGACTGAGCCAGGTTAATTGGATTAGGGCAGGGAAAGCCTGCCTTCCCTGTCCTGATTTTGCCCAGAATTGACCCCTAGTCAGGGCCGGCTCTAGGATTTTTGCCACCCCAAGCAAAAACAATTTTCGCCCGCCCCCCCCCGTTTTTTTCTTATCCCACCCCCAGCCCCGCCTCAACTCCGCCCCTTCCCCAAATCCCCAGCCCTGCCTCCTCCCCCCAGGCTCTCAAGCCTAGGAGGGAGGGGGAGAAGCGGCGCACGCGCCGCGGCCACTCAGAGTCTCCCCCTCCCTCCCAGGTTTGAGAGCCTGGGAGGGAGGGGGAGCAGTGGCATGCGAATCAGCTGTTTCGCGCGCCGCGGCCGCTCGGGATCTCCCCCTCCCTCCCAGGCTCTCAAACCTGGGAGGGAGGGCGAGTAGCGGCGCGCGAATCAGCTGTTTCGCGCACCGTGGCGCGCGAGCGGCAGCAGCAGAGGTGAGCTAGGGCGGCCGGGGCACATTTTTAGGGGCGGCAGGGGCGGCATTCTGGCGCCGGCCATGCCGCCCCTAAAAATGTGCCACCCCAAGCACCAGCTTGTTTTGCTGGTGCCTAGAGCCGGCCCTGCCCCTAGTAGAAGCAGCCAGCCCCTTTTATCAGGCCTGCTGGGGCCTGATTGGCTTTCATCTACTCCCAGCCCTTCCAAGCACTGGAGGACCAACTCTCACTGGCTCTGCCTGAAGCTGATGATGGAGGCCTCTCTAGGCGAACCCTGGAGGTTTTAACTCACTATTCTTCCCTTCCAGGACGACATCTTCTTAGGACGGGATGTGCCAAGGCATCAGAGCCTCTGGCAGAGGGAGCAAATGCCTGGTACACCCCATCACAATGTGTAATAAACAAACAATAATTGTCTGAAACAGGAAGGATTGTGCTTAAATATGAAAATGTGGTGTTTAGCTGGTGGGCTGACTTTTGCAGGTATATTCTTTTACTTTTAACACAAGATATGTAGAGATATTTCTTCTTGTGAACATAAACAGACACTTCATTTGAATATTCTTTCTTCTGCATTCACTATTATGTACAAAGTTGATTGTGCTAATGCTATTGTTGTAGATGTTTACAATAAGGCTTTCATTCAGATTCTGGGTAATTATATCCTGTAATTTATTTTTCCACCATTTTTGTTTAAAGAACTAACCTTTCAGAAATATACTTAACTGAGGTGTAGCGGGGCAGTCACCCCGCTCCAGCTCAGAAGGGGTTAAAAGCCAGCCCTTGGAGGGGGCTGAGGCTGACAGCCAATCAGAGCTGCCCAAGCCAGTATAAAAGAGAGCAGACCAGAAGGGGTAGTCAGTCTCTTTCCAGCCTTAGAGAGAGAGATGGACCTGGCTGTGGGATAGAGGCAAGGGCAAGGGCAAGGGCAGGGAAGTGCTGGGGAACGGGAGGAGGAGCTGGGAAGCTCCAGCCTGGCAAACCCCCAGGCAGAGGCCTTGCTTTCAGGGCCAGAGGAAGTACGAGGGCTGTGGGGAAGCAGCCAGGGAAGGAAGAGGCAGCAGGTCCAACCCTCTGGCTGATGATGAGTGACCATTTCAGACTGCAGTTTTGGCCCTGAGGGAAAGGGCTAGATAAAGACTGGCAGTGGGTCACTGAGGAAAGGTGGGCTTAGGGGACTGGGGTTCCCTAGGGAGGGGAGGACCCCTGAGTCTGTGGGCACTGCTGCAGGGCAGTACCCCAGAGAAGGGGCACTGCGGGCTGGGAGGGTGCAGGGCTGGAACTACAATGGTGGAGACTGCAAGGAAGCAAATACCGGTAGGGAGACACCGGCCAGCAGGAGATGCTCTGGAGCTGGAAGAGCTAATTCCTGAAGTAACCAGCAGGAAGTGCCACGGTGAGTGCGCGCCACGCTATATGAGGGTTCAGGAGAGTGACACCCTACATTTCTCTGTACAACACAGAAGACACATTCTCTGCAATGCAGAGTGTTTCAAGACAAACTTGGAGAGAGTATATTTAATGGTGCAAGGTAAATGCACTTTCATAGATAAGTTTTCAGCCAGCTGGGATCCAGCCTCCATTTTTCTGGGTGAATTGCACTTGCAAAATTTGTGCCTGCAATGTTAGGTCACAAAATGAACTTGTGCCTCCGAGAACCTTATCCATGCTTGCAATCACATAATTAGTAACTCAAGTATTTAGATTTCCACTTGCAATTGAATTTGTGCCAATTTTATGGGCACAATTTGCTCCTGCAAAAGGGAAACTGCTCTTCTGAAAATATACCACTCAATCCACCTACTTGTAGATTCCACTGATAAAACTGGACACACTCTGGATGTGATGTTTGGGTTGGAAGTGAAGGGATGTTCATAAAGATTTTTTTATACATTATTAATAACAACATTTTTTAGTCTCCCTGCTGGCATTGGCTACAAGAGTCCCAACTGTGATCTCTGTGGCAGATGTTGTCGCCTGAGTAGGATCTTCTGGAAATAATCACACAGATGCTGTACATAGTTTCAAATTAAGATTCCACAGACTACTTGTTTAATCCAGCTGTTCACAGAACACAGCATGGAGCTCCTCTAACCATAA
>NW_020711258.1:0-3148 GCF_002925995.2 Terrapene triunguis | reverse complement strand
GGTGGCAGCGGACCAAAGCTAAGCTGGTAGATAAGCTTAGAAGTTTTTATGCAGGCCCCTACATTTGAACCCTAAAGTTCAAAGTGGGGATCCAGCCTTGACATAGGCTTTTACTGAAGACTTCAGTTAAATTATGGTTAGAGGAGCTCCATGCTGTGTTCTGTGAACAGCTGGATTAAACAAGTAGTCTGTGGAATCTTAATTTGAAACTATGTACAGCATCTGTGTGATTATTTCCAGAAGATCCTACTCAGGCGACAACATCTGCCACAGAGATCACAGTTGGGACTCTTGTAGCCAATGCCAGCAGGGAGACTAAAAAATGTTGTTATTAATAATGTATAAAAAAATCTTTATGAACATCCCTTCACTTCCAACCCAAACATCACATCCAGAGTGTGTCCAGTTTTATCAGTGGAATCTACAAGTAGGTGGATTGAGTGGTATATTTTCAGAAGAGCAGTTTCCCTTTTGCAGGAGCAAATTGTGCCCATAAAATTGGCACAAATTCAATTGCAAGTGGAAATCTAAATACTTGAGTTACTAATTATGTGATTGCAAGCATGGATAAGGTTCTCGGAGGCACAAGTTCATTTTGTGACCTAACATTGCAGGCACAAATTTTGCAAGTGCAATTCACCCAGAAAAATGGAGGCTGGATCCCAGCTGGCTGAAAACTTATCTATGAAAGTGCATTTACCTTGCACCATTAAATATACTCTCTCCAAGTTTGTCTTGAAACACTCTGCATTGCAGAGAATGTGTCTTCTGTGTTGTACAGAGAAATGTAGGGTGTCACTCTCCTGAACCCTCATATAGCGTGGCGCGCACTCACCGTGGCACTTCCTGCTGGTTACTTCAGGAATTAGCTCTTCCAGCTCCAGAGCATCTCCTGCTGGCCGGTGTCTCCCTACCGGTATTTGCTTCCTTGCAGTCTCCACCATTGTAGTTCCAGCCCTGCACCCTCCCAGCCCGCAGTGCCCCTTCTCTGGGGTACTGCCCTGCAGCAGTGCCCACAGACTCAGGGGTCCTCCCCTCCCTAGGGAACCCCAGTCCCCTAAGCCCACCTTTCCTCAGTGACCCACTGCCAGTCTTTATCTAGCCCTTTCCCTCAGGGCCAAAACTGCAGTCTGAAATGGTCACTCATCATCAGCCAGAGGGTTGGACCTGCTGCCTCTTCCTTCCCTGGCTGCTTCCCCACAGCCCTCGTACTTCCTCTGGCCCTGAAAGCAAGGCCTCTGCCTGGGGGTTTGCCAGGCTGGAGCTTCCCAGCTCCTCCTCCCGTTCCCCAGCACTTCCCTGCCCTTGCCCTTGCCCTTGCCTCTATCCCACAGCCAGGTCCATCTCTCTCTCTAAGGCTGGAAAGAGACTGACTACCCCTTCTGGTCTGCTCTCTTTTATACTGGCTTGGGCAGCTCTGATTGGCTGTCAGCCTCAGCCCCCTCCAAGGGCTGGCTTTTAACCCCTTCTGAGCTGGAGCGGGGTGACTGCCCCGCTACACCTCAGTTAAGTATATTTCTGAAAGGTTAGTTCTTTAAACAAAAATGGTGGAAAAATAAATTACAGGATATAATTACCCAGAATCTGAATGAAAGCCTTATTGTAAACATCTACAACAATAGCATTAGCACAATCAACTTTGTACATAATAGTGAATGCAGAAGAAAGAATATTCAAATGAAGTGTCTGTTTATGTTCACAAGAAGAAATATCTCTACATATCTTGTGTTAAAAGTAAAAGAATATACCTGCAAAAGTCAGCCCACCAGCTAAACACCACATTTTCATATTTAAGCACAATCCTTCCTGTTTCAGACAATTATTGTTTGTTTATTACACATTGTGATGGGGTGTACCAGGCATTTGCTCCCTCTGCCAGAGGCTCTGATGCCTTGGCACATCCCGTCCTAAGAAGATGTCGTCCTGGAAGGGAAGAATAGTGAGTTAAAACCTCCAGGGTTCGCCTAGAGAGGCCTCCATCATCAGCTTCAGGCAGAGCCAGTGAGAGTTGGTCCTCCAGTGCTTGGAAGGGCTGGGAGTAGATGAAAGCCAATCAGGCCCCAGCAGGCCTGATAAAAGGGGCTGGCTGCTTCTACTAGGGGCAGGGCCGGCTCTAGGCACCAGCAAAACAAGCTGGTGCTTGGGGTGGCACATTTTTAGGGGCGGCATGGCCGGCGCCAGAATGCCGCCCCTGCCGCCCCTAAAAATGTGCCCCGGCCGCCCTAGCTCACCTCTGCTGCTGCCGCTCGCGCGCCACGGTGCGCGAAACAGCTGATTCGCGCGCCGCTACTCGCCCTCCCTCCCAGGTTTGAGAGCCTGGGAGGGAGGGGGAGATCCCGAGCGGCCGCGGCGCGCGAAACAGCTGATTCGCATGCCACTGCTCCCCCTCCCTCCCAGGCTCTCAAACCTGGGAGGGAGGGGGAGACTCTGAGTGGCCGCGGCGCGTGCGCCGCTTCTCCCCCTCCCTCCTAGGCTTGAGAGCCTGGGGGGAGGAGGCAGGGCTGGGGATTTGGGGAAGGGGCGGAGTTGAGGCGGGGCTGGGGGTGGGATAAGAAAAAAACGGGGGGGGGCGGGCGAAAATTGTTTTTGCTTGGGGTGGCAAAAATCCTAGAGCCGGCCCTGACTAGGGGTCAATTCTGGGCAAAATCAGGACAGGGAAGGCAGGCTTTCCCTGCCCTAATCCAATTAACCTGGCTCAGTCACAGGCCTAATCTTGACACCACAGGCCGTGAATTATCTCTATGAAGAACTATTGTTTATATTATGGATTTTAACATACAGGTGGCTATTTTGAGTTTATTTTCTAGAAGGGGACTGGACTAAGAGCTGACTGCTGGAGGGCTAGGTCACAGAGGCAACAGACCATTGTGGAATGAGGACACAAAGGGAGTGCTAGAATAGGAGAACCCCTGCAATACTGTGTCCTGACATGAGCGGTGCTGGGGTGATGAGTTCACACCATAGCACTTATACAGTACCATAGATGAGTATAGTGCTGGAGGAAAATTAGCTCTGGCAGGCTGAATCAGACAAGTAAAATACAGTTGTCAAGGCTGTATCCCCACTTTGAACTTTAGGGTTCAAATGTAGGGGCCTGCATGAAAACTTCTAAGCTTATCTACCAGCTTAGCTTTGGTCCGCTGCCACC
>NW_020711257.1:0-2524 GCF_002925995.2 Terrapene triunguis | reverse complement strand
TGGAGCTGTGGTTGGCTCCCTGACATCTTCCTATCTCTACTGTGCCAGAACCGAGATCGGGCACAGTACAGAATCAAATCCAATGAAGTTCCACTGGTGTGAGATCAGCTTGAGGCCCCCATAGAAAACATGCACAAATGCTGTCTATTCACATAAATTTGCGGCTCTGTATGTGCTAAAACTTGGAATCCACAAACAGATACACAATTTCAAATGGTAGTACATCAAAGCGCACTATGAACTTTCAGTGTGCTATAGCAGAGTCCACACAGGAGGTTGCTGAAGCTAGTGCACTGTAGATTCACACCCTGGCTTGCTGTGCACTAACATTCCATGTAGACAAGACCTTACACAATATTCAGTTTTTGAAAGAAAAGAAAACCCATGGAGCATCTCTGACCTTCAGAGGTAAGGTGGGAATTCCCCTATGAACTTCAGCTTGGAGGGGTTAGAGAACAATAGTAGTTTAAGTATCAGAGGGGTAGCTGTGTTAGTCTGTATCCACAAAAACAACGAGGAGTCTGGTGGCACCTTAAAGACAAACAGATTTATTTGGGCATAAGCTTTCGTGGGTAAAAAACCCACTTCTTCAGATGCATGGAGTGAAAATTACAGATGCAGGCATAAATATAAACATTTAATATATATGATTTTAAATATGTTATATTAATCATATATATTAAATATTCATATATATCAATATATGCCACCGGACTCCTCGTTGTTTTTAACAATAGTTTAGATATATCAGTCTGAAGCAGCCTAATTTCAGTTGCAGGTAATCCCAAGCAGTAAAATGGTTGCACTTCTCTAACATCTTCCAGCTGGCTAATGAACTAAGGTGGATAAGTATCATTATTTCCCAGTTTTACAGCTGGGGAAAGGGCATCACAGAGAGGTCAGTTGACTTGTCTAAGGGTACCTAGCAAGTCAGTGGCAAGGGAGAGCCAGCAATAAAATCTGGGAGTTCTGTGGTTCCTTGTCCTCTGTTGTAACCATTGACTAGCCTACATTGATACCCTCTCCTTCCTCCCCTGCCCCCAATAGCTGGAAATAAAGCATTAGGCAGTCTTTTGAGATAGTTAATACATGTGTGGGCAATGACTAATCAAAGTCTGGGTTCTATTCTTGGCTACACCAGAGTCCAGTGTGATCTTGGGTCACTTAACCAAACTTTTCCTTTGACTCCTTTGTACAGTGGAGTCAATAATACTTCCATGCTTCAAAGGGTCTGGAGCGGCTGTTAATGTCTGAGAAGCTCTTTGAGACCTTTGGATGGTCGGTAGCTTATGATTGTAAAATATTACAATATCTTTCACTGGTGTACTGTAGGCTTCCCAGACAAATGCTGAGGTGTGTTTCTATACTGTCTTCTGTGCGAAAACAGATGGGTTAATGCAGCACAAAGCTCTTCTATATATTTTTCCACAGGAACCACTCTAGCATCAGACCAGATGTACAGTATCCCTGAGGCTTCAGAGGAAGGGAAACCCCCCAGAACGCACCTGGCCAATTATGAAATGCAGCTCACAGGGGAAAAGTTCCTTCTTGACCCCTGCAGGCAATCAGCTGATGCCATGAAGTGTGAGATTCGAGTACCCATATCATTATCTTAGTTTGCATAACTGCAAAAGGTTATTTATGTGAGTGCCGTCTTTAAAACTTGCTGCCACACTTGTCTTAGTGATAACCTCCCATAGCAGTGAATTCCACAGCTTGACTATACCTTGTGGAGAGAAATATTTCCTTTTATGGGCTCAAATCAATAGGTCAACTTCACTCTGAAGACATCTCTTAAAAGACATGACACCTTCTTAAGAGGGCTGTAAAAAAATTAACCCAATTTCCCTTTGTTTTCTGTATTCGATAGATGCTGGTTATTAGCTACTTCTTGGTTGCCGTTTTCCAGAAGTTACAGATAAGTGAAAGACCATTTTCTAGTGCATGTACTGCACTTGTCCTTACAACAAATAAAGCAAAACCAAAATTGTTATACTGACAAGCAATGCTCTGAGTATGTCATGCAAAGTAAGACAGCACACAGTTTTAAAAACACAACTTCTCCAAACAGCTGCCTCCTTGCCATCATGTTGACACTAGTGGCCTAGGTTTGTGCAGCTTTCATAGTCCTCCAAATTGCCATCACTATTTTTTAGAATGTGCAAAACAACAGGTTGCAACACCAAACTTCTCAGCTACTTGCAATTGCTTAGTACTGGACTCATGTAGAGCCTCCAGGACTTGAATTTTATTGGCGAGAGACAGGGCCACGTGTTTGGAAGCCATGACACAGCAGAAAAGCTCAGCATGTTATGAATGCTGCAGCGATGTGCATGCACATTCGTGTCCTGCCTCAGACTCTGAGACAGCAAATTCATTACAAGTGGAACCTCGCTTCTAAGGAAGTTGTTAATTAGCGGCATGAGAGTTGCTTATATCAAAATTCTGTTAACATTAAAGTCAATGGGACAGGATTGGTTCTCAGGAAAGTGTTGTTAATAACTGAAGATACAGTGGTTGCTGG
>NW_020711256.1:0-2053 GCF_002925995.2 Terrapene triunguis | reverse complement strand
ACTGACAAGATGATGTACAAATCTACACTGGTTACTCTGGTGATTCAACAATAGACTTACACCATATAAATTTAAATACATTTTATTTTTAAATACACCTCTACCTCGATATAACGCTGTCCTCGGGAGCCAAAAAATCTTATTGCTTTATAGGTGAAACCGAGTTATATCGAACTTGCTTTGATCCACCGGAGTGCGCAGCCCCGCCCCCCCCGGAGCACTGCTTTACCGCGTTATATCCGAATTCGTGTTATATCGGGTGGCGTTATATAGGGGTAGCGGTGTATAGTTAAACATTTTGCAATTGAATGTATCAAAATATTGAAAAGATTTGTAATATTCAAAGTATTTATGAAAATTACTATTTAATTGTTTTCTTAAATTTTAAGCTATTAATGCAGGAAAATTGAAAAGCAAGATGCTCTGAAATATGTTAATATTACTTGCTGTTATAAAAAAGTTTTTGTAATACTATCTGGAAACTTTAAGGTCTAATTAATGCAAAGAATTACATCCTTCATTTTTCTACATGATTTAATTTTAATTACAAAACTGTAAATCTATTACATTTCTCAATATTGCTCTGAAAATATTCTAAAATGATAGAAAGTGAAAAATATTTAGGATTCTGAAATTAAGTCTGTTTAACATCACCTAACACAGTGACAATCTGTCAAAAACCCTCAACAAAAACTAACAGCTCAAAAGAGGCTCAGAGGGAATCAACTAATATCTCTTTCTTACTTTTATCAATCTAAAGACATTTATAAGTGAGAAGAAGAAAAAACAGTATTACAGAAAAAAAGGACCAAAACTTTTGAATAATTGTTGAAACAGGTCTATCACATGTATAATACCAAAACAAAAATCAAATGAAAAAAGACTGAACAGCTTTACAGCTTGTTAAAATGGCAAACATGGAGTAAGGCAAAACATTTTTTTAAAAAGTTTGAGAAAATAATATGGACTTTAAAAAGAAATTTTCACAGAGACTCCAGGAGTCCAAAATAAATGGGCATTTCTTTCAAATAGGATGTTTTATGAAATCATGTCTATATCATTCTAAACAAAAATCTAACTACTATGTTCCTCCTTGCATAATCAGACACACCCGATCTAAAAACTCTGTTTCTTAACAAATCTGTAGGTGCAACATTGTTCCTGGTGTACAGTACTGTACTTACCCTTATCTGTCCCAGCCTGAAATAGGAATCTATTTGTTTAACATTCTAGGCCCAATCGTGGTATTGGACCACTAAGTTTTTCTGAGGGATAAAGTGTATATGTATGATTGTATAACCAATCCATCACACACAGACCTAACAGTTGCATGTCTGTTTATAGGGTAAGAAACCTGTTGCCTTTATTTTCAAAACCTAGAATACAACATTTACCACCCAAATTTCAAGCTGTTTTTGTATTAAGTATAAAAGAAAATTATATATGGTTAATAACTGAATTTGGAGCTACAATCAATGTTCAGTTCAGACAATGAGGGTATGTCTACACCGCAGCTGGGATTGTGCCTTACAGCCCGGGTAGTCATGCGCTAGCACTGCTTGAACTGGCATGCTAATAATATGTGGACGATGCAGCATGAGTTAGCCACCCAAGTACAGATCAAGCGGATTGGGGAGGGTTGTACTTAGGCGGTTAGCCTGTGCTGCAACTTCCATACTGTTATTTTAGCGCTCTAGCTTGAGCACGCTCCCAGCTGAAGTGTAGACCTACCCTGAGTTTCCTACAGAGCTAGAATCCACAGGCAGAGCTGCAGGAATGCTGAACACTTTGGAAGGAGCCCCTCTTTACTTTCACATCAGGTCTCCTTTCCATGAGAGCTTCCACAGTTTATATGAATAAGAACCCCCTCAGCCAATACGTCCCTTTAACAGCTTACTGACATCTCTGTAAAGTCACGTGTACAGGTAAGGTGGTTTAGAAATGGTTATAAAAACACTCTTATTTTAAGTATTGGGGGTAGCCGTGTTAGTCTGTATCCACAAAAACAACAAGGAGTCCGGTGACACCTTAAAGACTAACAGATTTATTTGGG
>NW_020711255.1:0-2052 GCF_002925995.2 Terrapene triunguis | reverse complement strand
CCCAAATAAATCTGTTAGTCTTTAAGGTGTCACCGGACTCCTTGTTGTTTTTGTGGATACAGACTAACACGGCTACCCCCAATACTTAAAATAAGAGTGTTTTTATAACCATTTCTAAACCACCTTACCTGTACACGTGACTTTACAGAGATGTCAGTAAGCTGTTAAAGGGACGTATTGGCTGAGGGGGTTCTTATTCATATAAACTGTGGAAGCTCTCATGGAAAGGAGACCTGATGTGAAAGTAAAGAGGGGCTCCTTCCAAAGTGTTCAGCATTCCTGCAGCTCTGCCTGTGGATTCTAGCTCTGTAGGAAACTCAGGGTAGGTCTACACTTCAGCTGGGAGCGTGCTCAAGCTAGAGCGCTAAAATAACAGTATGGAAGTTGCAGCACAGGCTAACCGCCTAAGTACAACCCTCCCCAATCCGCTTGATCTGTACTTGGGTGGCTAACTCATGCTGCATCGTCCACATATTATTAGCATGCCAGTTCAAGCAGTGCTAGCGCATGACTACCCGGGCTGTAAGGCACAATCCCAGCTGCGGTGTAGACATACCCTCATTGTCTGAACTGAACATTGATTGTAGCTCCAAATTCAGTTATTAACCATATATAATTTTCTTTTATACTTAATACAAAAACAGCTTGAAATTTGGGTGGTAAATGTTGTATTCTAGGTTTTGAAAATAAAGGCAACAGGTTTCTTACCCTATAAACAGACATGCAACTGTTAGGTCTGTGTGTGATGGATTGGTTATACAATCATACATATACACTTTATCCCTCAGAAAAACTTAGTGGTCCAATACCACGATTGGGCCTAGAATGTTAAACAAATAGATTCCTATTTCAGGCTGGGACAGATAAGGGTAAGTACAGTACTGTACACCAGGAACAATGTTGCACCTACAGATTTGTTAAGAAACAGAGTTTTTAGATCGGGTGTGTCTGATTATGCAAGGAGGAACATAGTAGTTAGATTTTTGTTTAGAATGATATAGACATGATTTCATAAAACATCCTATTTGAAAGAAATGCCCATTTATTTTGGACTCCTGGAGTCTCTGTGAAAATTTCTTTTTAAAGTCCATATTATTTTCTCAAACTTTTTAAAAAAATGTTTTGCCTTACTCCATGTTTGCCATTTTAACAAGCTGTAAAGCTGTTCAGTCTTTTTTCATTTGATTTTTGTTTTGGTATTATACATGTGATAGACCTGTTTCAACAATTATTCAAAAGTTTTGGTCCTTTTTTTCTGTAATACTGTTTTTTCTTCTTCTCACTTATAAATGTCTTTAGATTGATAAAAGTAAGAAAGAGATATTAGTTGATTCCCTCTGAGCCTCTTTTGAGCTGTTAGTTTTTGTTGAGGGTTTTTGACAGATTGTCACTGTGTTAGGTGATGTTAAACAGACTTAATTTCAGAATCCTAAATATTTTTCACTTTCTATCATTTTAGAATATTTTCAGAGCAATATTGAGAAATGTAATAGATTTACAGTTTTGTAATTAAAATTAAATCATGTAGAAAAATGAAGGATGTAATTCTTTGCATTAATTAGACCTTAAAGTTTCCAGATAGTATTACAAAAACTTTTTTATAACAGCAAGTAATATTAACATATTTCAGAGCATCTTGCTTTTCAATTTTCCTGCATTAATAGCTTAAAATTTAAGAAAACAATTAAATAGTAATTTTCATAAATACTTTGAATATTACAAATCTTTTCAATATTTTGATACATTCAATTGCAAAATGTTTAACTATACACCGCTACCCCTATATAACGCCACCCGATATAACATGAATTCGGATATAACGCGGTAAAGCAGTGCTCCAGGGGGGCGGGGCTGCGCACTCCGGTGGATCAAAGCAAGTTCGATATAACGCGGTTTCACCTATAATGCGATAAGATTTTTTGGCTCCCGAGGACAGCGTTATATAGAGGTAGAGGTGTATTTAAAAGTAAAATGTATTTAAATTTATATGGTGTAAGTCTATTGTTGAATCACCAGAGTAACCAGTGTAGATTTGTACATCATCTTGTCAGT
>NW_020711254.1:0-1884 GCF_002925995.2 Terrapene triunguis | reverse complement strand
AAAGCTTATGCCCAAATAAATCTGTTAGTCTTTAAGGTGCCACCGGACTCCTTGTTACTCTTATTTTACTTTAGGGAAAGGAGACTTCAGAAACAAAGAATGCATTTATTGGCAACCCTCTGTGAAAAAAGAAACAAGTTACATCTTTCAGGCAACATTCAATTCCTACATTAGTTTAGTCTCAATTTTTTATATATTAATATAATACTAAGTTGGTTTTTAATATATTAATATCATACTAATGGCTCTGAATTCTAGCACAAGAATTACCAGGTAACATTTTCCGGTCTGAAATCTGGATTGCTGGGCAGTGCACACAGTAGGATCTGAAAATCAGTATCCTAGTAAGAGTGAGAAATGAAGTATCAGAGCTAACAACTTTTCATACTTTTCAGAGTATGTTTCATAAAAGACTACAATCACATGCAGCATTTAAGAAGAAAGAGGGTTTGCTTCTCCTTGAGTACAAAAGGCCTGTATTTTACAGGTGATGTCACTTTCATCTTTGTAAGCTTCTCTAAAGGAATCCCTGTCTGTGATGCTGTATGGAATATGGGTGACCATTTATAATATTATGGATACCAGTATTACAAAATTGCAATGAATCTTACAAGATATGCCATGTAAGGTACCAGTGGAAAAGTTATGATTTGCTAAGTATGATAATCTTATTTATATGTATGTGTCATCTCTGTATCGTGAGTTATAAATATGTGTGATATATCTGCATCTCAAACTTGTGCTGTGTTTCTGAGTGACATGCCCAGAGAGATTGGCATCAGGACTATCTAGTTTGCTGATGGTCCATCAAGGGCAATCAGCTGTACAATGAACCCATTGAGAGAAGCAAGGGGCTACATGAGTCAGCAGGACATGTTGTGACGTGCCTATTGACAGGGGGCACCAAGTACTCTTCCATGCCCATGTGCTTGTGTTTGGGACAAAGGATGCACAAGCCACATGGCATGGAAGAGTACTTGGTGCCCCCTGTCAATAGGCACGTCACAACATGTCCTGCTGACTCATGTAGCCCCTTGCTTCTCTCAATGGGTTCATTGTACAGCTGATTGCCCTTGATGGACCATCAGCAAACTAGATAGTCCTGATGCCAATCTCTCTGGGCATGTCACTCAGAAACACAGCACAAGTTTGAGATGCAGATATATCACACATATTTATAACTCACGATACAGAGATGACACATACATATAAATAAGATTATCATACTTAGCAAATCATAACTTTTCCACTGGTACCTTACATGGCATATCTTGTAAGATTCATTGCAATTTTGTAATACTGGTATCCATAATATTATAAATGGTCACCCATATTCCATACAGCATCACAGACAGGGATTCCTTTAGAGAAGCTTACAAAGATGAAAGTGACATCACCTGTAAAATACAGGCCTTTTGTACTCAAGGAGAAGCAAACCCTCTTTCTTCTTAAATGCTGCATGTGATTGTAGTCTTTTATGAAACATACTCTGAAAAGTATGAAAAGTTGTTAGCTCTGATACTTCATTTCTCACTCTTACTAGGATACTGATTTTCAGATCCTACTGTGTGCACTGCCCAGCAATCCAGATTTCAGACCGGAAAATGTTACCTGGTAATTCTTGTGCTAGAATTCAGAGCCATTAGTATGATATTAATATATTAAAAACCAACTTAGTATTATATTAATATATAAAAAATTGAGACTAAACTAATGTAGGAATTGAATGTTGCCTGAAAGATGTAACTTGTTTCTTTTTTCACAGAGGGTTGCCAATAAATGCATTCTTTGTTTCTGAAGTCTCCTTTCCCTAAAGTAAAATAAGAGTAACAAGGAGTCCGGTGGCACCTTAAAGACTAACAGATTTATTTGGGCATAAGCTTT